>NW_008602091.1:4249-5635 GCF_000691845.1 Merops nubicus
GGACTTGATGATCTTGGAGGTCTCTTCCAACCTAAAGGATTCTATGGATGCAGAGTGACCACCTAAAGTGCTGCACCAGCTGCATCTTTGTGGAGTCCCAGCCTAAGACCTTCATCAAAGAAACTCCAAAGCCAAAAGCAACCCCAGCTCCTGCCTGGCTCCAGCTGGGTGACCTTGCTTCACCAGGAGTGACCTCCTCCTGTCCCAGCTCCGTGTAGCACACAGAGACATCTAATGGCAGGAGACCAACACTGCCAATGGTGCAACTCCCCCAAAAAATCATCCTAAATTGGGGTGAAGAAAATGTCCCTTCTTAGCCTGAGCTGTGGCTGTGACCTTGGCCGTGTCCTTCCAGCTCAGAGGTCTTGTGAGGGGTGGTGGGATGAGACTCTGCTGCCCCAAAACGTTCATGGAAAGGAAGATTTGGTGCCTCAAGCTGCCTTTCTTTTCTGGATCCCTGCATCTTGAGTCCCCAAACTGCCACCTTGGGGGTATTTTGGTTATCCCAAAGTGGCTTTCTTGGAGAAGAGCTTTTCCTCATGGCCCAGGAGAGCTCGGGAAGCTCAGCAGCCAGCACGGTGCCAAGGCTCTGGCACCTTGCCTGCGTTGTCCCCAGATGGCATCTCCTCACCAGAGCTGTGGTTATGGGGTCTCCAGGGCTGGGGGAGAGGCAGGAGATGACACTTTGGGTCCTCATCTTGGGGCATTGGTGGCCTTCTTCAGGGGAGCTGGGCAAGGATGTCATCAGGTAGCCCAAATTTGGTCACCAGCCCTAAAAGGCTCCTTCCAAGCCCAGCTCCTCTTGTTGCAGGGGGTCGTGGACCCTTCTCCCCCAGCTAGTTGTCCAAGCAAGGGGCAGAACCCACCCCCTTGGGTCCTCTACGCCCAGGAGCAGCACAGGAAGCCAAAAGGGCCACCAGCCAAAGCTAAAAGGTCCAAAAGCACCCAGATGCCCCAAGAACCAGGACATCCAGCTGCTGGAGATGCCCAGGGAAGGAAACAGGGGCAGGAAAAGAGAGCCAGGGATGCTCCCAGTATCCCAGAGGGAGGGCAGCCGTGGGGGGCCCCCAGCACCTCAGCTTGGAGGATAAGAACATTGCACCCACAGCCCCCCAGATGCACGGCCCAGCCCTGGCAGACCCTGGGTGGGGCTCAGGGAAGATGTGCTCGAGACCAGCAGAGACCCTAAGTGCAGATTTCTGGGAGCTTGAATGTTCAGATTAAGTTTTAAAGAGCATTTAATTGGCCATCACTCTGCTGTCTCCATTTGTCTGCCCTGCATCTCGCTGCCCTCACTCAGAACAGGATGCAAAGAAGGTGGATGGCTCTCCTCTCCAACCCAGACCCCTCCTCTCCAACCCAAGTCCCTCCTCTTGAACCCAAACC
>NW_008602091.1:5677-6096 GCF_000691845.1 Merops nubicus
CACCCCAAACCCCCCCTCTTGACCCCAAATCCTTCCTCTCAAAACCAAACCCCTCCTCTCCAACCCAAACCCCTCCTCTCCAACCCAAACCCTTCCTCTTGAACCCAAATCCCTTCTCTTGAACCCAAACCCCTCCCTCTCCAACCCAAATCCCTCCTCTCCAACCCAAATCTCTCCTCTCCAACCCAAATCCTTCCTCTCGAACCCAAATCCCTCCTCTTGAACACAAACCCTTCCTCTCAAACCCAAATCTCTCCTCTCCAACCCAGACCCCTCCTCTCTAACCCAAACCCCTCCTCTCCAACCCAAACCCTTCCTCTTGAACCCAAATCCCTTCTCTTGAACCCAAACCCCTCCTCTCGAACCCAAACCCCTCCTCTCAAACCCAAACCCCTCCTCTCCAACCCAAACCACTCCTC
>NW_008602091.1:6127-28253 GCF_000691845.1 Merops nubicus
CTCTCGAACCCAAACCCCTCCTCTCCAACCCAAATCCCTCCTCTCGAACCCAAACCCCTCCTCTCCAACCCAGACCCTTCCTCTCCAACCCAAACCCTTCCTCTCAAACCCAAATCCCTCCTCCCCAACCCAAACCCCTCCTCTTGAACCCAAATCCTTCCTCTCAAAACCAAACCCCTCCTCGCCAACCCAAATCCTTCCTCTCCAACCCAAACCCCTCCTGTTCGACCCAAACCTCTCCTCTCAACCCCAAATCCTTCCTCTCAACCCCAAATCTCTCCTCTCCAACCCAGACCCTTCCTCTCAAACCCAAATCCCTCCTCTTGAACCCAAATCCTTCCTCTCAAAACCAAACCCCTCCTCTCAACCCCAAACCCCTCCTCTCTAACCTCTGGAGATCCTCCAGGAGGCTGGAGAAGCTCTGGGTGGATTTGAGAGGCATCAGGCTTGACTTTTTTGTGTCTTTTAAAGACCATTTGTTCACGGACAGTGTCTTTGTGGGGAGCAAACTCAGGGGAGAAAGTTTGGGGCTCCTACACCGAGGAGCTCGATGGGGTTTTGCCCTCTGGGGAGTTTAATCCCTGCCTTTATTCGGGTGTGAAGCTGAACTATCAGCTCCCTGCATCTCCTGGGTGACGTGCTGGGTCACGTCCCCTGCGTCACGGCCGGGTGTCGACAGCGCTCACCCTTGCCCAGCTCTCCTTTCAGCTTTAATTCCCTGTAATTAAGAGGCCTGCTGGAAACAAAGCAAGCTGGGGGATAATAAAACAACCTTTGCTGCACAGGGTTGGGCGAGGCACCAGCTCGAGCCAGGATTTCTCCTGGAAAAGAGGTTCAAGAGGTTCTAGAACCTCTCCGAGACTGTTTGCCAAGTCCAGGGCCAGGCTCTGCTCCTGAGACAGCATCCTGGTGTCCAAGGATCTTCTGCTTTCCCAACAGCATCCACCAAACCCATCTCCTGTGCCAGTTCTCCGGGTAGTTTTGCTCCTTGTGCCCAGGGGTAGAGGGATGGGTGATTTGGGTGATGATACCAACCATCCATCACCATTTGGGAGCTGGTGGGGGGTTTATCCAGCCACAGGTCCCATCGTTCCCTTCTGGAGGAGAAGATGGAGGCTCACACCACCTTAACCCTCCTCCAGGATGGTGCTTTTGATGGGTTGTCACCAGGCCAGCTTGTGTTCCCCTGGGCATCAGGGGCACCCAGCCTGGTGCACCCCAACGTTGGCCAACCCCCCCTCCTCCCGTTGGACCAACCAGCTGCAAAACCTGGCTGGGGGCTGAAGGAAAAAGGGGAGACCTGTTCTCCTGGCCCTTGGAGATGTGTTTGAAGGAAAGAGAAAGGCACTTGGGGGTTGGTTGTGGGTGGGGAGGTCTCCCCCTGGGGTCCAGCAGGATCCCCTGGCGTGGGCTTTGTCTGGCCACAGCGTGGTAGGGGTTGGAAGGGACCTCTGGAGATCCTGCAGGTGGAAGGGCACGAGTTCCCCACCCTGGCATCCCAGCCTCGGTCCACCTGCAGAAAATAAAGCAAAGAAAAAGGAGGAGAAGCTTTTGGGCTGGCCAGGTAGGGACATCCCCCTCCTCCAAACCTCCGTGCCAACCCTCAGCCTTTTGTGCCACTCTTGACCCCCAAATGCCACAACACCCCCTGGCAGGGGTGGGTTTGCCACTCCCCCGGGTGTGGGGTGACCCTGGCAGCACAGAGGGCACCGTGGGGTGGGAAGGAGGTTCCATTTCAGCCCCCCTACATCTGCAGAGTGACTTCAGCAGCCGTGCCCCATCCCCTCCCTCCTGTGGGCACCGGGGTGCTCCTGAGCCAGCCCCCCACGAGCAGGGGACCTTCTGTGACAGAGGTGACAGCACCTGGCTCCTGTCCCCCGAGCTGCTTTGAGCCTCATGGGGTTTTTTCCTGCCCAGGAACACCCAGATTCCTGCTCCTTCCCCCAGCAAAGCTGCTCATGGGGGAACTGGTGAGTCCTGAGGAGCTGCTGTGGTCCAGACCTGTCCCCTCCTGAGCTCCAGCTGGGGATGCAGGAGCTGATCCCACCTCCTCCTCCCGTGGGATGCTCCAGGGGTCTCAAGGTGCTCCAGAGGACCTCGTAGGGGTGGCAGGGAGCCAGGATTCACCAAACCATCTGCACCAATTCTCCTCACTCTTTTGGGACCCTTGGTGGCACGAAAGAGCCTCTCAAGTAGGGCAGGGTCTGGGCAATCTCCTGGGTGGCTTGGAGTGCGTGCCTGTCCTCTAATGAGCTTTATTCATCTCAGGGTTTCTCAGGATTCTGTGCAGGATCTGGAAGAAAACCACCTCATCCCTCAGTGAGGAGCCTCCAGCACAGGGGGCTACACAAACACAACCACAAAACTCAGTTGCTTCTTCAAGCAAGAAGGGGAACCCTCCAGGAGAAGAGCCAAGCCCCATCTCTTTGAGCATCCCCTTGGTCCCTCCTCCAAAGCTTTTTTGGAAGCTGTGGACTGGTCGCTTTGAAGCATTTGGAAAAGAATACCCAAAAAAATGGGTTTCCCCTCTTCATGGATGTGCTCTTTTTTTTCTGCCAAAACCCACAATGTTTTCTTGGCCCAAATCAAAACCCCACGAGTGGAGAGCTCATCCTCTGGGGAGGGGAGAGCCAGCAAGGAACAGCTCACAGAAACAGTAAAGCTTCCAGGAATTGAGATCTTTGGGGCTGGTTTATCTGCTCCATCACCCTGCAGACAGAGGAGATGGTTTTTGTTTCACCAGGGACCACAGGAGCCTAATGAAAGCTCCCTAATTCTCACAAACCTCTCCAGAAAAATCTGGCATGAAGGAAGGTCACCAAGACCTCGTGGAGAACGTGGTGGGTTCCTGCAGAACCTCCTCTCCTGGCTGGGATTTGCTCTTGCCACAGAGTGTGGCTTGTGGCCAGGGCTGCCTGGTCCTCAGGAGCACTGAGGTGGCCCTTGGGTGACTGGATCTCTGGGAGAAGTTCATCAGGTCTTGGTGGTTCCTCAGGGAGAGAGGACGGACCCTTTCTGGTGAGGTTTTGGTGGGGTTAGGGTGAAATTTGTGGCTAAGAGAAGAAGGACACGAGGGATGCTCAGCTCTCCAGTGCCCACCAAGGGTCACCCAATGGGCAGCACGACAGGAGATGTCTTCACCAAGGGACCCCAAAAATCACCTCTTCCATGGAAGCAGGGCCAGGACCACCTTCCTGGTGACTGAAGGACTCCAAGCAACCACAATCCCAGCTTCCCCCAGGCTGAAACCCCTCCCATCCCACCACATTTGGGGTCTCCACCTGAGACAGATGGGCAAGGTGCCTCTTCCAAGGCAGATGTTTGGATCAGCTCCTTCCCAGTGCTATCTTCTGACTGCAAAACCATCACAAACCTGGGAGGGCTTTGCCTTTGGGTGCATCTTGCCAGAAGGGCTTCTTCAAACCCCCTCCAAACCTCCCCAAATCTGCTGGCTGAGGTTGCAGAGGTGACTCCGTGGACACTGGAGCCACGACACGCAGCGAGGTGACCCCAGCTCGAGCCAGGGACGCCCCTCATCCAACCAGCCAAAGAATCACCCCCCCATTCCCCTGAGGCCCAACCAGCACCTCCCAAAGCTCAGGAAATCTCCAAGTCTCAACCTCAACTCATCTTCCCCCCAAGGTTTGAAGCTTCTCCCTGAGCAGGGACTGAGGAAGACTCGTGGAGTGAGACTTGGAGGTGATGCTGCCTTGGTTTGGGGAGGTGCCAAAACCCCCAGCCCGGGGTGGGGGATGCTCTTGAGGGGGAGCTCAGCAGCAGGGTCGAGCTGCCAGAGTCCCTCCTAAACCACGTGGGTCCCTTTTATGGCTCCGAAGGGAACGTTCCTCATTATCTCTCCTCGCGATTTAATTAATCCGCGCTCCGTAACGAGCCTGGAAATTTCAATTAAAAACATCATTACTAATCAGGACAGGATTTGAAACGGTCGAGGGGGGCGCTTGGTGGCTGGGTGCTGGCAGGGTGTTTGGGGGCAGGCAAATCTGTGTGCACCCAGGTCTATTTTGGGCGTAGAAAAAGGGGAAATCACCCCCAAAAAATGACCCTAAAAATATTACTAATGCTGCTACACCAGAATTACTCCTGGGAACAACCCTCCCAGGGGATAAAAACCTTGCAGAGGGAGATCTGTGTCTCAAAAGAAAACCAGAGAGGCCTCAGAAGGCAAGTTCTGCCCTGCTAGGGTCAACCCAACCCTTGGCAACCCCCTCCCCGTGGCTGGTGGTGCCCCCCATGCTCCTTCAGACCATGGAAAATCACCACGAGCCCCCCAAAAAACAGCTCTGAGGAGTTGCTCCCGGGGTTAAATCCACCCAGCCAACGTAGCCCTTCCCCTGGTTAGTGAAAAATTGATTGGGGATCAGGAATCCAAGGAAGATTTACCTTGGAAAAAAATGGTAGGAAGGAAGGGGGCAAAAAAGAACCCAAAGGTGCCCGTGTGCCCCGAGGTGCCAACGCCCTTCAGAGGAATAAAAGAAAGAATAATGAGTTCTACTCATGAGAAGAGGAAGAAGTGGAAGGTTTGATTTATTCCAGAGGAAAGCTGTACCTCCAGGAAGGTTTTAGGTGGATCAGGAAAGCTCAAGCAGGGCGACCTTCAAAGGGAAAATCAGACAGAGGAAGGCAAAGTCTTCTTATCTGCTCAGATCCCACCACTTTGGGGCTGTAGCTTTCAAGCCTGGACATCCAGAACTGTTCTCTTCTCATTCCTGAAAGGAAAAGTTTCCCCTGAAGCCTTTTTTTTGGCCACTGAAGCCTTTTTTTTGGCTGCTGAAGCTCCGTGGGATCAGCGAGGAAAGGAGCTGAGAGCTCCCTCAGCCACACCAGAGATACTTCAGGAGGAGGCTTCAGGTCTGCAGACCAGGCTGTGGAGTAGATACAAGACAAATGGCACCTCAAAGCTGCATTTCCATCTCCATCAAACCACAACCTCTTCCTCCCTGGCTCCTAGTGATAAAAACACTGCAGTGAGGAGCGTTGCTGATCCTCTGGGAAGCTCCCACCCCCATCCCTCTTCGTGGAAACCTCAAAGCAAGCCAAGCCAACCCAAACCCTGCTGGATTCCCAGTGATATTTTCAGCTGGCCGTTGAGCCAGGACCAGTTTTGGAAGGACCACGACCACAGCACTGCTGTGCCTGACCCCTTGGAGGGGTGAGGCACCACCAGGGATGGAGCAGAAGTCCTTGGTGGGGCACCAGAACCTGAGGCAGGTGATGCCCAGGTAGACAAGGTGCTGATGTCAGCTCCACCTCCAGCCTGCTGGGTTTGGGAAGGATGGAGAAGGAGGTGAGGTGAGTTCCACATGGACAATGCTCCCACGTGGCCACCTGAGCATCCCTGCTCCCTTTCCAGCTTCTAGCTGCTGAATTTCTGCCCTGAACTGGACTTCTGCTGAAGGACAAAGGACACAAATTGCTCCTTGAGGTGCCTCGAGCTGAGTTTTGAGCTGTGGACACGGTGAGAAGATTGAAGCTCTGTAAAAGCCCCATCCCAGCTGCTTCTCCAAAGAAGGGGGGGGGAAAAAAAAAAAAAGGGTAAATGGCAACTCTGGAGAATAAAACCCCCCCTTCATTTCACGTGCTCTTTCCAAAGCCTGGCTGCTGTACAGCTTGGATAATGAGATTTCAGCCAGAGAGGCAAAATCCACAGAATAAATTATTAATCACAGATTGTTTGCCCGGCATCCAGCGAGGAAGAAGGGAGCAATCAAAAAAAAACCAACCCAGCAGCTCCCCCACGCTCCCACTGCAGGACAAAAAGAGGTGGGGGGGGAGGGTGCAAGCACCAGGAGCTGCATCTTGAGGAGATTCTCCCTGTTGCCCACCCTGGCTACTCAATTCTGCCTGAGGTTGCCATCGTGCTGGCCCAGGAAGCCACCCTGGTTCCTCTGAACCTGCCTGGGCTCAGGGCTGAGGGATGTTCCCTGGCAAAAGAGCAGCAGGGTAATTTTCTGTGGGGCCCACACCCAGGATTAAGGCTTTGGGAAAGGAAGGGACCCAGGGGCTTGGCTCAAAGCAACCCAGGAGCTTGGCTCAAAGGAACCCAGGAGCTTGGCTCAAAGCAACCCAGGAGCTTGGCTCCAAAGAACCCAAGAGCTTGGCTCCAAAGAACACAACAATTACCTGAGCAGCCAAAAAAAACCAACCCCCAACCAGCCTTTTCTTTCCTGGTAGCAAGCAGCTGATAAAAAAAACCCCTGAGCCCAGTGGTATTTATAGGAGCAAGATTTGCCATCCTGCTTGGACTGGGAGATAGAAATCCAAACAGGGGTTCCTTCCAAGAAGAGTTTATTTTTATCTGAGGAGCCTTTCTGGTGAACCAGCTCTTGGGTGAACAGAATCTTGTTGATTCTGTCGTGATTTATTCAGAGTTTCTGTTGCTTTCTAGTGCCTCTCACTCTGGAGAACTTCATTTATCCAGTCACAGGGATGAAGGTTTTTTTGGTTAGATTTGTTGAACGTCTGTTTTCTTGCAGGTGGTTTTAGGTTTGGGTGGTTGGCTGCAGATTTGTGGCACTTGAATGCAAAGGAAGAAGGTAAAAAAACCCTTGAAAACAAAGTCTGAGTGGGTTTGGAATCAAACTTGTCCCTCTCTAGAGTGACCTGTGTGAGGTGGGGAGTGAAGCAGCACAAAGTGCTTCCCAGTAGATCATCTAAAGATGCTCTTTAAGGAGGGTGAGTCCTCAGCAGGGTCTGGAGGACCAGCCTGCACCCCTAGGAGTGATGCTGAGGTTGGTACCTGCTGCTGGGGGAAGGAAAGGAGGTTCCAGGAGGCTTTGGAGCCCTTGGTTGGCTGCCCCTGTGCACAAGATGCCATTAAAATTGTCACCCTGAAGTATTTCCTCTCCAAAACGAAGCTCAAGTTGAGGTGGTGGAGGCCCAAGCCCTGGAGATGTTCCAGGCCAGGCTTGATGGGGCATCCTGATCTAATTGGGGCTGTCCCTGCTCAGGGGTGGACTCGGTGACCTTTGGAGGTCCCTTCTAAAGGTCCCTTCAAAGTATTTTATGATCACATAGGGTGAAAGGATGTAGCAGCAAGGAGCTGGTGGGAAGAACCATCCAGCCTCCACCACCTCCAACCCCGAGCTGGCCTTGCCTACAAACAACTCTGACCCACGTTGTCCTTCAGCTCATCCTCAGAGCCTGGAATGTCACCCAGGAGCCCTTTGGTGAGGTTGTACCTGCTGCTGGGCTCCCAGCATGGGCACCAGCCTGGGGAAACATCACCCTTGGCCAGCTCCCACACCTCTCCACCACGGCCAGAGGAGGGATTTGCTCTCCAGCCATGGCAAGGAGAGGATGTCCTACGTTGGGGTGGTCATCAGCACCATCCCTGAGGCTGGGAGTACATCAAGCAGGGGGATGAAAAAAAGAGAAAGGAAAAACAAATCACCTTCCTGAAGCTTTATGGGAATAGAAACTCAGGAGCTGAGATGTTCCTATCACCACCTACGAGGCCCCAGGGACAGCTTGGATTTCATGCAGAGCTGGATGTGTCTCAGGGTTGTGAATTTGGAAGGTGATCTGGGGGGGGTTTGAAGCAGAGTTCTCAAAGAGAAGCAGCTTGGGAGTCACCATCCTCCTCCTGCTGCAGTACCCAGAGCCTTGGGAGGGCAGGGAAGGTCCTCCAGCAGTCAGGTTTTGGAAAGGAGAAGGTGGGGAACAAAGTCTGAAGCCCACCTCCCCAAATACCCATGGACACTGGGCTGGAGAGCTGCCTGCCCCACCCCAGAGGGGTTTGCTGCCTTTGGGGGGGTGTTGAGATGAGGTTTGGACTCTGCCCTGTGGGGGTTTTCCTGCTCTTACACCCCCCCTGCTCCTCACATCTTCTCATTCCAGCATCCCCTGGTGAAGAACAGGAGGTCTGGTCCCTGGTGACCCACCAGGGAGGCCAGAAGGATCCTGGCCCTGCTCTAGCAGGTAGATTTTAACCCAAAGAGAGCACAAAAAAGCAACTCTTGGGGTTCTCCTGCCTGGAGCACCCCAGTGCTGTGGCCAGGAGGAACCCACCCCCAGGAGGGAGAGCCACCCTGGACCCGAAATATATCTTAATGAAACAGAAAATGAAAAGAAATGCAAGAAATGCATATTTAGGGGGGGGAAAAAAGCCAAAAAAACCCCAGTGCCAATGAGAATCTTCCTTGGGTGGAAGTTTTGAAAGCCTGGAGATGAAACCATCCAGCCTGCAGACTGTGCCTGCACCTCAGCATCCACCAGGGAAAGCATTTTCCTGCAGCTGTAGGGTCAGGGAATGGCTCCTCCTAAGCCACAGGAGCCACATCTGCCTCATTTATTCCTTTTTTTTCCCCTTTCCTGTCATAAAAACATAAAAAAGAGAAAGATCTTAAGATAAAAAGGAGTCCTACCTGACAAATATGCTTCTAACAGGAGTTGTCCTTCAAGGGAAACATCTCGATGATTTGCACGCCTGCTCCCCTATTGCCCATCCTCATTACCCTCATTATATGCCTTAATTACCCTAATTGCAGTAGTGCTGGTGGTGGTTATCCCCCAGTGAGGCCTCAGATCTGCTGAGACCTTGCAGAGCAACCTGGCAGCTCAGGAAAATGGGGTGGGATGACTTAATCTGCAGGGTCCCAGCAGCTCCCCCAGGTCCACCAGGAGGCTCCTCCTCTCACCCCTTCCACCAGCAGATGCAGCTCAATGGGCAGCCCAACATCTCTGGCTTGTCCAAGGTTCTCCTCAAGCACAGCCCTGCTCCTCCCTCAGTCCCTGGGGTTGTGAGGGGCTGGGCTTCATTAAAAAGTGATGATGATGATGATGATGGGCTGGGGTGTTTCAGCACACCTCAGAGCTAACCCCTCCTTTGCCTACACCCATCCTTCTACCCCTTCTCCCAGCAGTTCTTGTGCCTCCACGCTGGGTGAAGAAGCTTTTAATTGAACATGATTAATCAAAAACATGATTAGTTGATGATTTACCCTCCCAGAGTGTCCCCTGGTGTCCCTCCCTCGCCCTTCATCCACCCCCACGAGTGGATTCCTCCTCTTCCTGGAGGAGACACCTCTCCAGAGGAGGTGGTGTTGGGTTTCCTCCTCGTCTCACTTTCTCACCACACCCACCCCTTTCCTTTCTGCACACTTTCCCAATTTTACAAGGAGTTCTGGCTCTCAGCAAGGTTTTGTAATCTTTTATAAGCCTTGGCTGATTTAATCCATCCTCAGAGACGACGGAGGGATGGAAACGAGGACTGGGAGAAGAAAAAAACCCTATAATTAGTCCTATAAAAGCCCCATGAACATCTTTCTAGGTGTTTCAGAAGCTGGTCTAGATCCCCTTAAGACACAGGGCTGGTCTGACACTCCACTGAAGCTTTGGGATCCCTCTTCCAGGCATCAGAAAGACCCCAGGGTGCTGTTGGAGAGGACTGAGGTGATGAAACACACCCTCCCCACGGTTGCAGCCATCAGACCTGTCCTGCCAGCCTTTGAAGTTCATGGGAACTCCTCTGATGTGCTCCCAGGAGGTTTTCCCAGTGGAGATCCATCTCCAAGAGCCACCACCCGAGGACAAATCCCATGCCCCTGCAAACCTCCAGAGCTCCCAGCCTCCAAGACCTCTCTCTCGTTGCCTCCTCAGCCCTCGATTTCCCCAGTGGATGTGGGAGGAGCTGAAGCTCTGCCTGGTGGCACGTGGCTAATTGTGATTAATTCCACCCAGAGACTCCAGGAACCTTCCCTGTCCCCCTCCCAGCTCGGCTGCCTTTGATTTCAGGCAGGAGCAGAATAATCCTGCAGTCAATTCCTCCCACTTCTGGCCTTTGTGCTCTGCCAGGTAGTTCAAACCCTATGAAAGAAGCCTTGAAAATATTCTCAATGACTTCTCCAGGCTGTGGCAAGCAAATTCTTCACACGTGGAAGGGGAATAAAAAAAGGAATGACATCTTTCTTTTCACTAAAGGAGCCAGTGGGCTGCATCTGTGATGAGCCAGCAGCTTCTTTTGCAGAGCACTCCAACTGGAGGAGCAGCTCGAGTGGGCTCAGCACGAGGGATGGATGCTGCTGAAACAATATTTACTGACACTGCAGAGCTCAGGGCGAGACAAAATCACTCAAGTGATGCTGCTGCTTTTTTTTTTCCCCTCGTTTCATCAGGCAGGAAAGGAACAAATAGCTCAGAGGCATCCAGGGCCAGAGTGGGAAGGTGCAAAAACCTCCAGCCAGAGCTCCTGGGGTTTGTTTTTTCTGAGCTTTCTGTTATTAGATGCGCCCAAAATGGGTTTGATTGGGTGCACCAAAAATTGTTTTGACTTTTTTTCTCAGGCAAGGCAAGGAGATGTGGAAAAGCCACACAAGGAGCAAAAACCAGAGGCACCAATGCATTTTTTTAGCACAAAATATGGCTTGGCCTGGTTGGTTTGGTACCCACGTTTCAACCAAGCTTCTAGAAGCTACCAGAGATGCTGTGACCATCACTGTATGACCCAACCAACTGCAGTGGGCAGCTCAGCTCCAGGCAGAGCTCTCTCCATTCAACCCCCAGGGCTTTAACCCCTGGACCTGCTGCAAGGACACAGATGTCCCAAAGCCAGGGTGGAGGCTGGAGAATTGGAGGGTGAAGCCCAGCAGGGCACAGAACTGTGTCCTGGAGCAGCTGCCAAAGCTCCTTTTTTAGACCTGACCCCTTTCTCGAGCTCCTTGTAACGAAGGGAGAAACAAAACCCTGCCCAGGAGCTGGTTTGACCCCAAATTATTGTTCAATCCCTCAAATTATTGTTCAATCCCCCCCCCCACAAACCCACAGCTTCTTCCCAGCAGGATATTTCAGAAGGGCAGCAGGAAAACGAGGCCTTTTCTTTTGAAAGAAGGTGGGAAAAGATCAGAAACCTTTCAAACCAGGCAGAAAACATCTTTGAAATGCAGCTGACCACCACTGGAGAGAAAACACAGAAGCACGGAGACGTGTGTGCAGCTCAACCCCCCAAAAATCTCTGCCCTCCCCTCTCTCAGGCCCTATAAATAGCTCTGTGCACAATTAGCAGGTTTCAGGGCAATCTCCAGAAAATCATAATCCCCAGAAAATCGATAGGCTCAACTTTCCCAGCTGGAGCAGCAAAGGTCAGAGGGAGATTAAAGAGGCAGAAGATCCCACCCCTGGGACAGGCAGCCTGGTGCTGCTCCAGGGTCCCCCCTCTGATTCCTGGGATGATCCCCCCCCCATGGCTGGGGGAAGGGAGGGGCTGTGGATGCAGCTCAGCATCTCCTCAGCACGTCCACCACCCTGCTGCGTGGTGACAGGGGTTTCTTGGATGGAAAACGTGGCACCCAGGGGGGCTGAGGTCTCCCCCAGAGGTGTGCTGCACCTTTGATCCGTGTTTGGCTGGAGCTAATCTCTTCCCTGCCTCTCCAAAGTTGGAATGACACCATCTGATGGGGTTTTTTTTAGTCCTTTCTCACCTCTGCAGCATCCCACCAGCAGCAGCCAGGACGTGGGGTCCATCAACGATCATCACAGCGTGTGGTGGATGCAGCTTGTGCCTGTCCAGCCTGTCCCCCAGCTCAGAAATTGCTGTTGGCTCCTGGGAGAAGAGCCTCTGAAAGAGAAGGAAACATCCTCCTGGCTTGGACTTGCTGCTTCAGATGGAAAAATGACTTCTACAAGCCATGGTTGGCTTCATCCTTTAGACCAATTGGGGTTGGGGCAACCAACCCCTGGTGCCAGCCCAGGTTGGGGGTGAAGGGCTGGAGAACAGCCCTGGGGGGGTGAGGAGGTGGCCAGGAGCCAACCCTGTGGGCTCAAAGCCTGGGCAGGGAGGGGATGGACTAGATGCCTTCAAAAGGTCCCTTCCAACCCAAAGCATTCTATGATTTTATACCAAAAAAAGCATCAAAGGAGGGTGTATTTATCTGAGAGAGAGAGCAGAGCTTGCTCATCAGCTGCCCAAGTCCTCCAAGCAGCTCACATTTTACCTCCCCTTGTTTTCTGTTGCTTGATGAGCCCAGAAAGTGCAGCTCTCATGAAGAACACCATGGAAGGAGCCCAGGGCTTTGCAGGAGCAGCTCTGTGCTGGTGCCCAGTGGATTATCCTGCTGCTGCAGCTCATGGCCCAACCCAAGGACTTCCCTTCTGTAGTTCTTCCAGGGATGAGCTCTGTCAATTTGGCTCAGGAGAACCTCAGGATTTCATGTGCTTGATATTCCCTTGGTGTCAGGAGGTCATAAACTCCTTCAGAGGGGCAGATAGTGGCTTGGTCATTGTCACCACTGACCCTCATCGTTCATGGGGGGGCAGCAGCATGGGAGAGACCAGTGGAGATCCTCTTCTGCCTCCAACTGGGAGATGGAGCCTCAGATCTTGGGCAGGGATGAGAGGGAGGCAATCAGGCAGCTCATCAGTAGTCTCTCAAGCTTAGCTAGCTCCAGGGTCTATGCTGCTGTGCTCCAGGCTGGAGCTTCTTCTTCTCTTGGCCAGGACATCAGGGGTGGAGGTGGAGGGAGCTGGGCTGAGAACACAGAGAAAAGCCCAAAAGCAAGAGAGAAAAGGCTCCTCTGAGCAAACACATCAAGAATTGGGACATTTCTGAGGCAGGTGATGGTTCTTCAGGTCTCTTTTGACAGCCTGGCAAGCAGAGGATGAGGAAAAAAACAAACCCCAGGTTGTGACAGCCTCAGAGGCCAGAATATTTTGCCACCACCTCACCTCCAAGAATTCTGAAGGCTGGTGGTGTTTGTGCAAAGCTCTTCTTGGCCAACGACCTGCTCAGGTCTTTGTTATGGTTGGGATGCTCTATTTTATTCACCCTCCTCTTTCTAAACCTTTCATCTTCCCCCCTTTTCAAGCAGGACACTTTCCATCCCAATATCTCCATGCATTGCCCACAAAATCTCTATAAACCTAATGACTAATGAGCAATTAGAATGCTGCAGTTGACTCTTTAGGTCACAATCACCCACGACAAAAGGCACATTACCCAAGTCCACCTTCAATACAGGTTATTATCCCTTTTTCTGCTCTTTGGGGGGGTGTTTTCAGGAGAACACAAGCCCAGCCTCACTCCTGACCTTGCCACCCACATCTCCATCAGGTTTTGGCTGCAATCAGAGTGAGCAGATCCTCATTCCCTGCCCAGAAGGAATGATCAGGAGAGAGTTGAACCTTTGATAACATGGAATCAATCGTGGAGCAGAAAACTGAAGACAGAAATGCTGATGGAGAGTTTGGCTTTCCACCACTGGAGCCTTTCTTTTCCAGACCTTGTTTGCTTTCATGATTTTCTACCTTTTTTTGGGTGAACAAGGCAGCACTGAGTGCTCTTGAGAGCTGCTGCCATCCTTCAGGAGCTGGTGGGAGGCTCTGGTTGGAAGATTGGTGATGAAGGGTTGAGAGGTGGGAAATGAGGCTCCCTTGCTTGTCTGGGTTTGCCTGGCCAGGGGAAAGGCAAGGACCAACTTCCACCAGCACTCTTTGGGGGTTATGAAGGGAAAAACAGCACAGCAGAGAGCTGAGGTGATCGTGGAAGAGACCAGAGATGGGTTCTCCACATCCTAGAGCAGACTCACAGTGATCTTTGGGTGTTCCCAGAATTTGGTGCTCCAAATTCACCTCGGTGGAGAGACAGGTAGGACAACGACCTCTTCAAACCACTGGGCTGGAGGAAAGATGCCAATTTAAAACCACCAAAGTGATGTTGGAGGTGAAGCCTGGTTTCCAAAAGCCTTTTAAACAGTCAACATTTGTGGAGGGTCGACACGACACCATGGGCCAGGTCCTCTGGAGGTGAGACTCGTTGTGGTCCCATCGATCCCCTGAGGACTAGCTGGGTGAGATGAAAGAGGTATGATGGTCCCTGCTCAGATGTGTGTCCTCCAACAGGTCCTGGACAAATCCTCCATGGGCAAGGTGGACCTGTGCAGTCAAGGAGCTCCTCTTCATGGTGTAGGAGAAGTTCACAGCTCTTGGTGCCAGCGTTTCAGGTCTCTGCAGAGGTTGGGCAGCCACCAGAGTGTCTCTTGGTGCTGATTCACATCTTTAGGGTGGCTTCATCTTAGAGACACGTCATGAGGGGGCCAAATTTTTGGGAAACAGCTCCAGGCATCAGCTTCTACCCTCAATCTGCACCGTGGGGAAGACTCTCCAGAGGCTAAGAGCTGTTTCCCTGCTGGAAAGCCATTGAGGGCATGCAAGGACTCTCCCAGAAAACACGAGGAGCCAACGTCAGGAGGAGCCTCATTAGACCCCAGCAGAAATTCCCCCCACGTAGCTGCTGGAGTCTCAGCTGACTGCTGCTCCTCAGCCACCCAGTGCCCTCTCCTCCTGCAGCACTGTCCTCAGATGCACCCCGAGGGAGGTGGCAGCTGCAGGAGCCAGCTCTGCATTTGCCAGAGAGCTGGGCAAGCCACACCTACTGCAGCTAAATCTGGCTCTGGTGCTCTACATTTGTCTGGAGGTTTGAAGGAAAGGATTATTTCCTTCCCAGCCCGAGGCAGAAACATCTGAACAGGCAGAGCAGCAGCAGCAGCACCTCTGATGGACCCTTTCCAGCCTGGTTTGGAGAGGGGGGATAACCTACAGGGGAGCAACTTGCTGGTGGTAAGAGCATTTTAGGGGATGATTGGCATTTATAGGGCAGAAAAAGGATCCCAGGCTGGAAACGTCCTTGGAGACACAAGGGAAACGTGAGGAGGAAAGGGCTGGTGGCAGTTATTTTACCCTGGAAAATTAGCCAAGGGGGGGTGTTGAAGGGGTAGACACACGTGGCTCCCCAAAATATTGGGAGAACTTCAGCAGCAACTCGAGGGGCAACATCTCTGGTTATAAAATTCAGGTGTTTCCTCATGCAGGTCAACACGACTTGTAGGAAGTGGAAAATGTTCTCCAGTTAGACTGAAGAAAGCATCCAAGTGGGCAGCAAGGAAAGTCTCCCATGGGAACATTGGCCAGATACTTGAGGAAGATCTACAGTGAGTAGAAGTAGGGCTGGAGCACCTCTCCTACGGGCTGAGAGTGGAGATTGTTCAGCCTGGAGAAGAGAAGGCTCCAGGAAGACCTCATTGCCCCCTTCCAGTGTCTGAAGGAGGCTTCAAAGACAGTTGGAGAGGGACTTTACAAGGCTTTGTAGTGATAGGATGAAGGGTGAGGGGCTCAAACTGGAAGAATGGAGATCTAGATTCGATGTTAGGAAGAAGTTCTTCACCATGTCTTTCTGATAAGTACTGGAAGGCCACCAGAAGGTCTCTCTGGAACCTGAACCCAAACTCTTCCAGCTTCTCTTCATGGCAGAGGAGTTCCAGCCCTCTGATCGTGGCACCCTTCAGGATACAGGATCTAACAGGATGGCTTTGTTGGCCACCACTGAAGACAATGAGATGAGGAAGTTCAATGTCTGCTCTGGAGGGGCAGTAGCTCTGCTTGTAGGCATCCTACAAAGAGAAACCACAGCAGCATGGATGCTACTCTTCAAAGAGTGATGCTTGGGAGAGAAAATGACCCCAAATCTGCTGCCTGGGTTATGGTCCTCTCCCTTTTCAGACCTGGAGGTCCACAGGTACCTTTAGATCCACCTCAGTACCCACAGACTCACGAAAATACAGCTCAGGGCTGCAAGGATTTTATCCAACCCCTAGCAGGAACTCTGCTCTTCCCTGCAGGCAGAGTGGGAGTCCTCAGCTCTGGGGCCCAAGTCCACAAAATACAGCTCAGGGCTGCAAGGTTTTTATCCAACCCCTAGCAGGAGCTCTGCTCTTCCCTGCAGGCAGACTGGGAGTCCTCAGCTCTGGGGCCCAAGTTCTGCTGTGAGGATTCAAAGAGGCTTTGCCAAAAGTCTTTCTTCCTCCTCCTCCTCAGCTCAGACGTGGGTCCTCTCGAAGGCCAACTGAAGACGCCACCGCTCCTACAGAGAGGAAGCAAAATAGAAAGAAAGAAGAAGAAAAAGAAGGGGAAAAAAAAGAAAGAAAAGAGAAAAAGGAAGAAACAAACCCAGAACTACTTATTCCCACGAGCCAACAGCTCAAAACGTGGGTGTTCAGCACCTCTTCTGTGAGGAGACAGAGCCCCACGAGGGAGGATTGGCTCTGGAGCCACGAAGAGAAGAGTCAGGACCTGGCAGCTCTGAAAAAAAAGGAGAAAAAGGGGAAAAAAAGGGAAAAAAAGGGAAAAAAAAAAGAAAAAAAGGGAAAAAAAAAAGAAAAAAGGGAAAAAAAAAGGAGAAAGGGAAAAAAAAAAAGGAGAAAGGGAAAAAAAAAAAGGAGAAAGGGGAAAAAAAAAGGAGAAAGAGGGAAAATAAAAAGCCAAGGAAGAATGACAGGGTGTCTAACACTTTGCATCTAATGCCTCCCCACGGCTGCAAGTGCCGTGGCAATTTTGGCCCCCAGAAGAAAGCTGGGGAGATGTTGCCAACAGATGGTTGCCTTGTCAAATGTCTCCTTGGGTTTTGGCAGCCCGGCGAGCTCCTCTTCCACCACTTTCATATGCAAAGAGGTTCTTCCTTCCATTGCCAATAAAATTCTAGTGGGTGGAGAGGAGGACATCTGCCTGTCTGGTCCCCTGCTTGCCAACACGGGGCTTGGATTCCTCCAGAAGCCTGGAGCTCCTCCTCGAGCTGCTATTTTGACAAGCATTTCTGTTTTCTTGACACAAATGGGCAAAGTGGGCAAGGATCTGGAGTGCCACATGGAACCTGGTGGCCTGGGACTGGGATTGGCAGCCTCCCTGGAGGACGCCTGGCACAGAGCAGCTTGGCCAGGGGGGTTTAGTCTGCCCTGGAAATGAGCTGCTTAATTAGGTGCAACGGCATGAAGAGGAGGGTTTGAGGGTTGGGATGGCCACGAGGCTTGAAAGGGTTTGGGTTGGGAGGGAGAAGGGGGAAAATAAAAGGATGGGGGTGATATCTTGAAGGTCCAACCTAAAGGAATCTATGATGTTGAAGGGAATGAGTTGTCATCAGGGGCTGTGTTAATTACCCAACTTTGCCCTTGGCTGCTGAAGACCTGAGGGGCACAACGACCTGGAGGTGCAGCCCCTGAAAGGTCCTGACCCACACCAAAGGGGGTTGTGGGGCCTCTGTGCTCTCAGCACAACCACAAAGCTGCCCTCAAGCCCCATCAGTAAAATTTGGGTTGAAAAAATCTGAATTACCACGTTATGAGAGGTGACAGCCTGGTCACCAGGGAAGGGGTAGGTGGGCTTGACCCCTCAGGGTTTGTGACCACACAACATGACCTCTCCCAGCCCAAAAGTTTGGATCATCTCCACGTTGAGGAGCCACCACCTTTGTGACCACGGGTGGTGGTTGTACCTACACCTGGAGGCCAAGCAGCCAGAGGGATTACTGCAGGAGAGGTTCAGGCACATCAGACTGTGCAGATGGTCCAAGCCAGAACCTCTCAGGTATCACACAGGGCATCACCAGCTCTCCTCCATCCTCATCTTCCCTGGCACGCCCTGTGTGCCAACCCTGCTGCCAAGCCTCATAAATTCCCCTCTCTGAGCACTGCTGGACAGAGGGGTGTCCAAAGATGATCCAACTGCCTCCCCAAGGGCACTGCTGCTCTGCCTGTGCCCCAAAAACCTTCTCCCCCTCCTCTCTTTTTGGGGAAAAGCCCAGAGCTCAAGGACAGCTCATTTCACGCCTTATAAACCAGATTCATTCCAACAGGAAAAGAATAAAAGGAACTGAGAACTTCCTCATCTCTCTGGAGAACATCTTGAGGCTCAACGTGTTTGATGCTCCAGGTTGGTTTGACGTGGGGGAGGAGAAGATTGCAATCTGACCTCTGGAATGGGACAGGGGTTGGTCAATGGCCCTTCTTATGGTCAGAAAGAAACGACCAAGGAGAGCTACAGGTCGCCCTCTTTTCATTTATGGGGCTGGAGGTTCATCTGGAGAACAAAAGATCAGGGATTTATTGTCTTATGAAATATCTGGAGGGTTTTTAACAAGGGGCTGTGTTCCTTTGGCCATCTCACCGGTCTGTCATTTGATGATCCAATCTTGCCAGTCCTTAATTGATAATTAATTTGAATAACGTGCAAAGAATTGAATGAGGGAAGAGAGAAAGGGAAACAGATGGTTGGTCTAGGCAGCTAGAAAACATTGAACAGGGGAAAAAAAAGTCTCCCTTTTGGAGCAAAACAAAACCCTCTGTTCATCTCTAGGGAGGGACAAGATGTTGTCTTCAGTCTTCAGACTTCTGCCCTGGTGAAAGAGAGGAAGGAGATGTTGAGGTGATGAGAAGGTGGGTGGGAAAACAAGACTAGAGTGGTAGCAAAGCCTGGCACAGCCTAGAAGGAGAAGATGTTGAGGTGATGAGAAGGTGGATGGGAAAACAAGACCAGAGTGGTAGCAAAGCCTGGCACAGCCTTCACTGGCAAAGAGAGATCCAGGAGGTGGCATTGGTTGGAGGTCACGTTGGGGTGGCCAGTCTTGAGTTCTCCTTGGACGTTCAGAACGGTTGGAGGCAGAGAGAGATGAAGCTGTGAGGTACTGGACCTCTGGCTGCATTTAAAAATGGGGTTTTTTGGATGTTTTATCTTCTGAGATGAATTCTGAGTCTCTTTCAGAGAAGAGCCAACTTCAGGAAATGGAGAATAGGGAACATGGCACGGAAATGCCACAGCTTGGAGCATCACCCCTAAAGCTCCCCTGGCCCACCCACACCCTGATCATTCAATATTTCCACCCAGCAACAGACCTTGGGGTAGAAAGTGGATGCTCATGAAGACAAGAATTATGACCAAAGGTAATTCTGGGAGGGTTTGCACCCAGGTTCAAACCCATGTTCAAACCACCACCCAATGCTCAGCCCTCAACCCCTTATTTAGACCCCTGGGTTCAAATGAGTCACCAGAAAGTCTTCAGTGAAGCTGCTGAAGGACCTGGTGGAGGTTGGGGGCTCTCCATGGATGGATCTACCTGTCCACAGGCTGGCATGGTGGTAGGTAGTCTCTGAAGACTACTCACTTGGTCACTAGACCTTTTTCTGGGGTTCTGGCACTGCATCCTATGGTGGCTGGAAGCCACAGGGACTATTTCAGGTCTGTATGGCCAAAGTGAAATAGATTTAGGAACTGGGATTTCAAAAGCTTTGAGTTGAGGTCATCAGGATGGCAAGGGGAAGGGAGGAGGCCTGGGGGTGCTTGGTGGCATTGCTAGAGAAGGAGGAAGTGGCAGAAGAGGTGGTGGTGCTCACCAGACCTGGTTCAGGAAGGACTGACCTCCACCACTCCCTCCTTGAAGGGCCCCTGTCACCCCCAGCACCTTGCTGGGCATCCATTCCGTGTCCTCTCTTTTGAGTAGACATCTCAGGGGCTTAAAAACAACCTTCTACCTTCACTTTCTGCCTCTGTGGTGGCCACACCACAGCCACTGGGATATCTTCAAGGATGTGGATGGTTCCTAGAGAGCCAAAGATTTCTAGGCTTGGCCACAAGGACCAGTGGCAAAGTCAACCCAAGTGAAGTTGCTCTTGAAGTGAAGATGCTGTTTGGTGTTTCCCACCTCACAAGTCCCTCCACCTTTGCCAAAAACACCACCCAAGCATGGGATACCCTTAAAAATTTGGATCACATCTCTGTCTCTGCTCACCCCAAGCCTCTGAACCCTGCATCAAGTAAGATGATGAGGAGTTCCAACCACAACTCTGACAGGACCACTCCTTGCAAGGTCTTCTTCCAACGTTCCTGAGGGGACAGTGAGGTCAAACAACAAAGACAACTGAGTTCTGACAGGGCCTACAAAAAAAATCACTCCTTCAGTTCCTCCCAGCATCATAAAGAATCCAAAAAACCAACTTGATGCAAGAGATTTCCAACCTCCCTCAGATCCAAACATCTTGCGAGGGCTTCCAAAAGGGTTAAACCTGCAGCCTCATCTTGGCAGAATCTTCTGAAATGGTTCCTCTTTGCTTCATAGCAGCAATAAATCATAATAATAATAAAAAACCCAAACATCCCACTGGTCCCCACACCTCCTGCCTCTCCCGAGCTGCAGCTCTCAGAGAGGAATCATAATTCCAGCTTATCAAATCAGCCCCTGATGAGAGACAACAGAAAGACATCGAGGATTGTTCACTTCCTTGCACGAGAAAGGGGGGGGAAAAAAAAAGAAGAAAAATCAGGTCATAGGGGTATTAAAAATTTATATCCCAGCATTTGACTTGCCTCATCTCTTAAAAAGAAAAAGAAGCCAGCATGTATTATGTATTTAGGCAATTCCTTTTAAGCCCTGTCTCCAATGAGCACGAGAGAGGCCAATAACTTGGGGGATGGATGGGTCTATGTAGGCAGTGTGCATATTTTATACACACACCCACCCCCCCAGACACTTAATCTGCACTCACACCTCGAGAGAAAACCACAGACAGAGAGAGGTAGAAATCTAGAATTCCTCTCGCTTAGCTGAAGAGCTGAGGGTAAAAAAAATCTCGACCCCAACAGCAGCTTATTCAAACCTGACAGCTTTAAAACAGGCGCTTTTTCTTTTTTCCCCCCATTTATTTGGGTTTTTTTTAGAGTCTCAGCAAAGCTTGGCTCAGCTGAGTTAGGTTCAGCTTGGTTTAGTTGATTTAGGTTCAGCTTGGTTTAGTTGATTCAGGTTTAACCTTGGCTCAGCTGAGTTAGGTTCAGCTTGGTTTAGTTGATTGGTTTTGTTGATTGAGGTTCAGCTTGGTTTAGTTGATTTAGTTTCAGCTTGGCTCAGCTGATTTAGGTTCAGCTTGGTTTAGTTGATTTAGTTTCAGCTTGGCTCAGCTGATTTAGGTTCAGCTTGGTTTAGTTGATTTAGGTTCAGCTTGGTTTAGTTGATTTAGGTTTAAGCTTGGCTCAGCTGATTTAGGCTCAGCTTGGTTTAGTTGATTTAGGTTCAGCTTGGTTTAGTTGATTTAGTTTCAGCTTTGTTTAGCTGATTGAGGTTTAAGCCTGGCTCAGCTGATTTAGGCTCAAGCTTGGTCCTGCTGCCTTGTTGTTTGCTGGTTGGTTTGGTTTTTGTTTTAGGGTTGTGTGGGGGCATTTTTTGGCTTTGTTTTGTTCTGTTTCTTTCTCTCTTTGGTCATTTTTTTAGCTTCCCTGGCCAAAAAATACCTTAAGAGGGGAAAAAAAAAGAAAGTCCTTGATTCCCACACAGCATTTGAAGCAGAAGTGACTGGACTGGGAGGAGAGGCTGAATTTTCAACTCGTTTTTCAGGAGATTTGGAGGAAAGCAGCTACTTTTGGGATGGTTTTCAGGCCCCACGTCGTGCCCTGTTCCCTGGTCCTGCTAGGGCTGCAGATTTGCTCCAGGAGCTCTTGGAGCTTTAGGCAAAGCAGAAAGCTCCACGCTGGATAATTCTGCATCTATAACATGGGTGTAAATAAGCAGCAGCCCTCTGAGAAGCAGGGCAAGGTAAGGAGGTCTCATCCCATCCTCTGTGCTCTCAAAGATGCTCTTAGCCCCAAAATCTGCTCAGGCACCCAGGGAAAGATGAGCAATTTTCAGGCCATTTATTTTCCCCCCCCAAAGCTACCTTGGATCTTGGTGCCTGCCCCTGTCAAATGGAAGAAGACGCCTCCAAAACTCTCTGAACACCTTCTAGATGCTTAGAATTTCCTTCAACCCATCACAACCATCCTAAAACCCAACCAGCATCTTCTCAGTACTCAGAAAAACCCTTCCACAGGCTTCCTTGTAAAAACCCACTCGTATAGGAGGCAGGATTCCAACGTTCTCAGCACCTCATCTCTCCAAAATGCTGCTGGAAATCTTCAGAAAGGCCAAGACCACAGGGTGCTGCAGCAAAGATCTCTGAGAAAACCCCCTGGCATCACCCTGCTGCTTTCAGGAGGGCTCAGCCTATCTACACTGCTGCATGAAACAGGGCAGCCACCAAAATCTCCTCTTTTTGAAAGCTTAAAAAACCCCCAAACCCTCCAATATCATTTTTTTTTTCCCCCACATCTGCAGTCCATGAAAGGCGAGATGCAAATCGGCTGCCATTGGCATGCAAATTTTTCCTTTCCCCCCCATCAAATCAGTGGCAGAATGCACAATAAACCCACTTTGAATGGGAATATTCCACGTTCACTTCCTCCAAGCCTTGCCTGCAGCTGGGAGCTGAGTTTTTCAGGCAAGGCTCCACACAGGTGACCATCCTCCAGCAGCTCTGAAGCCAGGAAG
>NW_008602091.1:28284-28723 GCF_000691845.1 Merops nubicus
AGCGTGGGGAAGATGGAATTACAGAGGCAGAGTAATTGCAAGCAGCTCGTGACTCAAACCCCAGCTGCCTTGAGAGTCAAGAGGAAGGTTCTTCAGAAAGAAATGCTGTTCAAAGAGGCTCTTTCTGTCTCAAAGCCTAAAAGCCTTTCTGAGAACAGTTCACATTTTGATCCCGGGGAAATATGGGTCGTGCTGGAGTCCACAGGATCAAGAAGAGCAGCAAAAAAACTCTGCAAGGTTCTTTTGCTGCCCTCTTTAAGGAGCTGGTTTGGTGGCCAGCAAGGGTGGCAGTGCTGAGAACTTCAGTGCAGAGGTGGGCACAGGGTGGGCACGGGGCTTGCTTGGGTCACGGGGGAAGTGCAGCAGAGCTGAGGACCAAGCTGTGTTCTCCTAGGTACCACAGGCACACTTTGCCATCCCACCACCATCCCAGTTCCCA
>NW_008602092.1:0-622 GCF_000691845.1 Merops nubicus
AAAAAAAAATCCCCAAAGCTGCTTTTTCATGTGTTTGGAATCTGCATGAATATATTTGGGATTAATATATAATATCCACACTTCAACTAGTTGAACACTTTTGGAGCCAGAGATGAAACTGTTTATTGAAATGAAAAGTGTAATTCTGGTATTTATATTCCAAAGGATATGTAATACATCACAAATGTAACTCACAGAAGGTTCATCCCAATTCTACAAAATGCCATTTGCAGAAATAGACCAGGAGAAGTGTTAGAAGCAACAGGCTGGGGAGCTATTTCTATAGAAGATTCACAGATAATTAAACGAGATTAAATTCCAAACTCTAAAAAGTTGTCATTGTCATAATGTGCATTATCTCCAGTCCTTCAAAATATTGTATCTTCTATGCATTTCTAAAAAGCATATATTATTTGTATTATTTAACTTTTGCATTCTGATAGCAGTCAGCCTTCTTTAACATTACCAATACAGGCTGGGAGAGGACATGTTAGAAAAGCAGTCTACTGGAAAAAGACTTTGGGGTGCTAGTCAATGAGGAGCTGGCCATGAGCCACCAATGCACAGCAGCAGCCCAGAAGGCAAATCACATCCTGGGCTGCATCAAAAGAAGTGTGGCCAG
>NW_008602092.1:788-10310 GCF_000691845.1 Merops nubicus
GGCTGTGCAGCCTGGAGAAGAGGAGGCTCTGGGGGGACCTTATAGCGACCTTCCAGTGCCTGAGAGGGGCTACAGGAGAGCAGGGGAGGGACTGTTCACAAGGGTTTGGAGTGACAGGACGAGGGGTAATGGCTTTGAGCCAGAAAAGGGGAGATTTAGGCTAGAAGTTAGGAAAACGTTCTTCAGTATGAGGGTGATATTTTAAAATATGTCAGTCAATGATACTGATGCCTTAGGTGACCTCAATACCAAATTCTTTTATTTCTTATATTAAGACCAGGTAAGTAGCTGGTTTTAAAACTTAGTTTTTAAAAGGACATTTCTCCTCATCTTCTTGCAGCTGTATGTCTCCTCTTTGTCCTGTAGGAACTCAATATAATTTAAAAAAAAGAGTCCTATGAGGAAATGCTCAAGTATAAATTTGCTTCTTGGGTTTTATATATCAATTTTCGACAAGGGCTTTAATTTGTTTGAGCAAAGTGTAGATAGCATAGTCTTCCTTGCCCAATAATGAAAAGCTGAATTTTGATGCTGATAGCATATGCATATAAAAAAAAACCCTTCTGTTTTAATTTCAGTGTGCCAACTCTAGGTACAAAAAAAAAAAAGATACTCTAGGCTTAAAGTCTAATTTTACAAAGCAGACTTCAAAATTGAAAGGTTTGCATTTTTTTAAGGTATAATTATATAGGACTCACTCGGCACATGGAAGTTAACAAAAAGAATTGTTTTTAGGAACAAAAAAAAATCTCAAACATAGTTCTTTAGCTGATCTCAAGTACAGGTGCTCCAAGGTATTTATCTTCTACATTGCACCATAAAAATCATATAAATGGAATCATACCTACTACAGTTTTAATATATTTCAACAGACGTTGTCCACTTGATATTACTTGATATTAGGTTATGATTTGCATTTGACAAAATAACTTGAACTGTTACACAGGACAAAATGAAAAGAGCTAAAAAATCAAGGATAAGAAAATGGAAGCATTATAGATAAGCAAACTAACTCCAAAATGTGATTGATACTGAAAGAAATAACTCTTGATAGAGTCAGTCATGTTCATATTGTGATTTGTTGACTTTTGTCCCATATATTAGATATCACACCTTTCTCTCCACTTCAGTTTTAAATTCAGGCAACACCTTTAGCATCTTCTTAGCTACTTTACAAACTAAAGTTGCAGAAAGTAGTGAACACTGTTTATCACAAGCGCCTGACAGATGAAAGTTTGCAAATACACTAGGATGTTTTCTCTTAATAGAAATGTAAAATATTTTCACAAATACACAGGCCAGCTCCCTATAAAAGTAGCAGTGGAATAAATACTTATGACCTTTTGACTGTACATGCTAGCAAAGTCTCTTGAGGCAAGCTCTGAAAAACCTTACAAGAGAGGCTATGAAGAATGATGAAATTAAAGCAATTAATCTTTTTCATAAGACAATCCTTAAAAGTGAGCATTTATGTAGTATATTTTAAAGAGCATTTATGTAGTAAATGTTAAAATTCAAGCTACTTACCCTTTTTCTCAAGTTGTAGGTCAAAATTAGATTTCTGGAGAAGGAGTGTGAAAAGGCTGTATAGAACTCCAGCACCTTCTGCAAGGCATCTCTCTTAATCACATGAAGATCACAGTAAGTCAAAGCCCTTACATTAGCACAGGACTGGGCCAGGGTAGACTCCTTCCAGAACACATCACCAAAAACGTCTCCTTTGCCTAGAGAAAAGCAGCAGCATTGCTTTCAGTAATGTTACTATTTCCACCAAAATGGAAAAGAACATACATCTCATTTATGCAGTCAAATCTTTCTGTTTTACGAGGTCAGAAAAAAATTGTCTGGGGAAAAAAAAAAAATCTTTGAAATATTTCATTGATAACCTTTCCCACTATCTATTTTTTGAGTAAAACAGCCCAGCAAAATGTCTAAAAATAAGCCACAATCAAAAAATATTTAATGTGATAAGTTCCATTTAAGTATCAATAGAGGTTTTCCTCTAAAAATCAAGAAAAGCTGTTCATTCTTGGTTTATGTTGTGCATGTGTGCCCCCATATAACACAGTGGAGGTTTAAGGTAATAACATAGTCCAAACCAAGAAGAGTGCACGTTACTTATTGCCAAGATAATACCAACAAGGCAAGAATACTTTGCTGTTACACGTTGGAAGAAAGAAAGAAAATGGCCATTTCCTTGCAACCTTCTCATGTGGTTCTATGAGCTTGAGGTGGCCAGTGAAAACCCCTCAAGAATACGGAGGGGGAATATTGCAATGAGAGTGTTTGCACCAGTCTGGGCACTTCAATGCAGGGCAAGTGTACCAAAATCTGCTTGAGGAGTAGCCTCCAGTCACAATTTCACTGGCTATACCACAGGTCAGGCTGGGCACAAAACAAAGCGTTTTGGAGAAAGTGACAAGCTCCTTTACAGGCTAATTTGTTTTGTTTTGGTTTGGTTTGTTTCTTTGTTTGTTTTTATTCCCTGTTCTCCAACATATAATGCTAACAAGATAAGAGTATTTGCTACCTTAATAATGAAAAACTACATTGTTCTTGTTTTGTACAATATTTTCCTCTAAGACCTCTGCTGTGTTACATCACCATTACACATCACTTAAGACAAACAACAAGAAATACAGTGACAATGTCCATCATGTTGTGGGAGGGAGAGACCAGACAGTCCCTGGTGTTATAAGTAACACTTTGCCCACAGCAATTCTCAAAGTCAAAGCATCAAAATAGATATTAGTTTATTGACTTCACCCAGGCCCTTTCAGATTTCATTCCCTAAATAAATAGTCACGTATGAAAGTCAAGAGAACTACTACAAGTAAAGAGGTCAACAAAACTTCTAAATTAAACCCACAACTCCCACCTCAGCTCTTGAGATGTACTTCCACCATTATGTAATCTATTCTGTTAGACAATAAGGATTTCCTCTATGAGGAGAAGCTATGTAAGCTGTGGGTCACACTGATGTGCTTCCAGGCTCCCACAGAAGCCCTGTGCATTCCACCTGCCTGGGACCAGTTTAGTCCCTGAGCACTTTAGAGGAGCGTAGATTATGTTTTCATTTTAAATACATATATATACACCAAAACAACCTGTTCCATAAGCATATTTTTTCCCAAGGTTAGGCAGAGGCACCATAATGACCCTTTCTTCCATCTCTAGTCTCTGTGCCAACATCCAGAAATCAAAGGTAAGCATGATGGTAGTCCAACACTCCGGTGCAGTAAGTAACTCTGCATTTTAACAGCAATGACTTTTCACATTTTCAGCTCTTTAAACATATGCTTTTTCAGTAGATACATTAAAAATTGCCAATGAAAAAAGCTTCCATATGCTTAAAATAGATCATCATCCACAAGGCTTTTAGACAGACAAACACACAGTATATTCAAAACTGAACTGAAACAATTTTTATGCTCCATAAAAACTGATATGCTTCACTGAGTAAAACGGATTGTTTGCCTTTGGAATAAATGTGCTTTTATCCACAATATTCTAGGCAATTAGCTAAACAACTGTTTTAATTAATGTTCTGGAATCTATCAAGCATTGAAACGTGCCATCACTGATGAGCAACAGTTAGAGCTGGTAGTCCAAGCATAAGGGAGAGGAACTCTAGCTCGTTTCTAAGCATATTTCTTAACACCTCCAGAAAAGTTTCCCTGCCTTAAAATGACAATTATTTTACTGCCTCACATGTAACACGAAGAGTAATTAGTACAATGCAAGTACAAACAGCATGATGCTGCTTTGCCTGCATATGAAATGACATACAGTAGAAGCTAGTTACATCTTACTCTTTTTAAAATTTAATTCTGCTTTTCACATAACACAGAAAGACACACCTGTGTCCTTCACCTGTGGCAACAACCCTAGTTTCCTCTTGCCATTAGTAACTCCTAAAACACTCCCTCTCCTGCAGTTCCCTGCCACCCCAGGGAGCTGCTTCCCACTTGTGGCAAGAGCAGCACATGAAGGAGCTATGTCTGCTAGGTACCAGAGAAAGGAGAGAAAAGCAACACATGAATGGCAAACTGAGTCAGATCAGAGACACCTCAATTTTTAAGAAACATACCAGGCTAAAAGAAGTTGTACTGTTTTCTACCAGTAACAATTCCTTTGAAGTTAATTGAGTTAACAGACAGTGACCTAGGTGAAAATCAATGCTGTGTCACAGTTCGATTTCCAAAGCAAGGCACACGTGCAAGCATTACACTGTTTTGTTTCTGTCAAGTGATTTTCTAAGTGATGCATACCAAAAGTATCAGTGTAGATTGTCAGATTCTAAAAAAAAAGTATTTGACATCCATATTAAAATGGGAGGGGGAGGGGGAAGCAGCAGGAGGAAGCTTTTTTTTTGCTTTACAGCTAACACGAATTAAAATTCCACCTGTGAGTATCTGTGCTGGATTAGAATAATTGTCCTCTTATATATAATAAGGAACTGCACATCACCTCCCTTTGTTTATATGTTCTCCACAAAGGAAGATCAACCATTTATGAAAATGAAGAAAAAAACAAAAGGGCAGATTAAGCGGGTGTTTTATCAAAAACATCTGTACTTGGAAAGCAAAAAGAGTAAGGTGAGACTTGTAAGTGTGTTAGAAGGTGGTTGACAAAGTCTAACAGTTGTGTTAGAGAACCTGAGTTAAAAGCCTCTTGTTATGTGTAACTCCAAACATTATACTATCTTTCACCTTACCTTTGAAGAAAGATTAAAAAGAGAAATGCAGATGGCCATTTGTTTGTCAGTACTTTGCATTTCTCATTCCCAGCTTGCTGAATTAAAGACTTTTGCTAGAAACACTGTCAATCACACTTAAGAGTGGATGATCTAAGCTTTTACCATCAATCATTTATACTCTCTGTTGGATTTGTTGGCTGTCACAAGGCTGTCACCTTTTCCACTGTCAGTTCAGTATGCACTGGAAGGCCAGTTTTCTGCCTTTTATATTTGCTTGTTTGGTTTAATAACACTAATAAGTCCCCAGACTCTGATTTTTCTAAACACTGAAGAATTATTTTATAAAATCAGCACTTTCTGTTTGTTTCCCCAATCTTTTCTCCAAATTTGCTGTTATAAGTGAAAAGAGGATTTCTCTGTTACCACTGCAAATTCAGTCTGAGTCAGGGAAAAGGTCAAGGCACGTCCACTCTGTCTCCTGAAAGCACCACGAGTAATGAAGATCTGATTATTGCAACTTAGTCAAGTGTTTTGCTGACTCTGTTCAATTAAAGAAATACAGCTGTATTGCCTTGATGTGCCTACCAGAAGAACCCTTAGTTTTTTCACTTCTAAAACAGGACGCATTGAAGAGCTCTCAGACAGAAGATATTGCACCCTGCTTTGAAAAAAATATGACTCTATGGGGAATATTTTGACTGATAACCTACTTTGCTCGCTTCTAGGTTCTAGGCATCTGGGAGTCATGGTGTAATTTTGGTATGATAGCAGCTGGGTGAGAAGATGAGGCCATGCATTCATGTGCTGAAGGTCTTCCAAGTCAGTATGAACTTTGACAGGACCACATGAATCCATGGATTTTCAGTACCTCAGCCAAATATTCATGTTAGAATCATTCTCAAATCAACAGTAACAGTTGCTACAGCAGCAAACACGAGAATCTAGTTCAGGGCCCTTCCAGATCTGTATTCCTCTGCATGTGTGAACTACAGAAGAATTGTGATCTGACATAGTCTCAGTAGACCCAAAGACAAGATAGAATGACCAACACTGCTTGATGGTACCTCAGCAGCAATGCAGGACCAAGCCTATCTTGGCAATCAGATGTTATCAAACAGTGTTATTTGTGATGCTGATCCACAGTGGCTGCTGCTCCCCTGCAATGACTTTCCTAGCACAGCTCCTTGAAGTACCCACACTGGCCTGCATCCTCAGGATTTGTCTCCCACCTCCAAGTAGTGGGAGACACCAACTGCTGCAAAAGCAAACACAGATTCTCTGCATGTTGCTGTCTATTCTAGTGATTGCTCAGTTAAAATGCTGCTGAAATTTAAAACAAAACACTTGGCCAAATTTTTCTCCTTTTTTTTTTTTTCCCCTCCTGAACTAATTTGAATAGAACCAGAGGAACTGAAGTTACTCCATGTCACAGAGTCCTAGCAATTGTATTCAAGCATAGTTCTGATAAGGACAGTGTATTTAGCTCTAGTGTTCAAAGCCAGTGATGTGAGACTCAGGTCAAACCCCCTCTGTGATCACTACATGTTTATCTGGATTTAGCAGAAAACATTTTCCTGTCCTTTCTTCCTTCACCTCCTCCTTAATTGTGTAAGGCACACAATTGAAATTTTCCATTTTACAGAGAGAAGATTCATGGCAAGTAGAGGCACCACAGCAAAAATAGTTTTCCTCTTGATGCATTTTTCTAAGGCAAGAAATATCTGCCAGCCCAAAAAACTACAGCTACCATTTGGTATCAAGGTAGAGTATTCCATATCTGTCCTACAGATAAATTGCACAACTTGGCAGAGACTGAATAACCTGTAGTTTGGTCCTCCAACCCAGTACTGCTGGCAGGAGAGGATGCATGGAAGTGATTTGATGCTTTGGATTTTCTTAAGATTTCTCAAGTGCAAACTGAGACAAGCAAAGAGAAGCAAATTACCAACTGCACTTCAGAGAATATACTATTTTTCATTAGCCAGAGGTTTTAATAACATTTTTCCTCTAATAAGACCTTAAGGCAAAAAAAGCCAGAATGCCAGTGCCACAGAATTGTTAAAGTGATAAACCCAAGTTGCACTTTCAGCGTTGCCTGATGCACAGAAACAACAGTGTATCTGTTCACATTTTAAAAACACAGCTTGGCAACATTTTGCAGACAGTTTACTATACAACTGCATCAATTTTCTCTGTTCAAGCACAGTCTGTACTGTACAGACAAAATAAAAACATTTCTTTTAGAGCACAGGATGAGCAGCAACAACATGAATTAGTCACAGCTAAGATTTCTATTATTATTCACTACTTACTGTGATGAAAAAAAGTTTTAAAATGCCAACTGGGCCCTGCCAGGTTTATTCACAAAAGCTAGGAGGCTTCACCAGAACCTGAAGCATTGATCCTTGTTTGCTTTCTAATGGTTACTGTAAAAAATGTTATAAATATGTGGCCAATTTGTACAAACTCAGAAGACATGGAAGTTGCCAGCTCAAATAACTATTCACAAACATGTTTGAAATTTTTTTGCATTGGTTAAGAAAAAACAGCTCTATCTGTGTTGGCATTGCATGGACAATTCTTGTTCTCTGATAAAAAAAAAAAAATGGTTTGAGAGGCTCACATTGTAATATTCTCAGAGTTATTCCCTAATGACTTAGAAACAGTCTTTATGCTATAGCTATTGCTTGAAGCTTACAATAAAGCCCCCAAATTTGATCTTTTTATTTCAGACAAAAAGATTCACAGGAGCTTAAAATAGTACATTTTACCTTCTGAAATATATAAACATTTTGAAAACCTCACAAAGTTCACAGCTATAGCATACTTCTTTTTATTTAATATTTCTAGCCACTTTAGGCTAAATGTAACTTTCTCAGAACCGTACCACTGAAATAAAGTTTTAATTTGAAACTTGAAGAAAACAAAGAAAAATAAGTGTTCCATGACAGGTTTTTTTTTATAATGTGGCTCTTCAGAAAAAAAAACTAAATTACTCTTCTTCCCCCAAAATTCTGAGACAGAAACAAAATCCTACCCAAAATAAAAATGAAAATTAATTCAGTGGTTCTCCTGCCAGAAACCAGGGCCTATACAGAAACCTGACTTCTTTGTAAAACTATAGTTTATACTTCTTCATACTTCTGTTTGGAGTATGCACATGAAGACGACGGACAAGCCTTCCTACCACAGCCTGAGATTCCAAGGAACATTCCAGAACCAAGAGCCTCATCTCCACCACGTCTCAATTTTAGTTGCCAGTGCATCAGAGATCACTGTTACTTGTAGCCTGCCAGACACGACATGACCACCTTCCAAAGTGGACTTCTTCCAGAAGTGATGGTGTCAGACTACTTAAGAGCACATCACACAAAGCTGCATAAATCTGCAATAATAAAACATGAAACTACAGGAAACAATCAACTAATTTGAAGTGCCAAGCAGCTCACTACTAACGCCTCTATTTTCTGGGAAACCCCCTCTGCCCCAGTTATTCCTGCAAGTGATTAATCAAGTGTTTTAAAAATCTGCTTCTCCAGTACCCTGAAGTGTCTTAGACCATGTATAGGTAGCAGTAGACAGGCGCTCAGATAACTCCTACTTTCAATCCTCTGTCAGAGATTAGACATAGAACAATTAATGTCTGTCTGAAGTCTCGAAACGAGCAACTCCTAATGTCAACGCCCACTACATTTTCTAGATGTCTGGAGAAAAAGAATAAGGAATACTCTCTCTCTCTAAAACCACTATTTGGAATAAACCTATATTTCTCACTAATAGTTTCAGTGTCGCTCCTATATCCACTGTGAAATTAAAATGCTGTATTAATGTAGTCATCTTGATAACACTATTTTGAAAAGTTCAGCTGTATCTCCATTCCTCATACTTTTGCTAAGTGTGTTTTTTGACATGCATGGAGGAAATTGGACTTTTAAAATTATTCCTTCAGTTGATACCCACTGAATCACTTCACAGAAACATGGAACTAGTCTGACTTGCCTTATATGTCAATCTGAAAAAAAAAAAGCTTTGAAGTATAAATAGAAAAAGCACAATAGATCTACTGAAGATAAAGATTAATTTCTAGTGTTCCCTTTTCAAACCACCACTGTCTTATTCAATAGCACAAACAATGCTGTGATGTAAGATACTGTCTTTGAAAATAATAAAAAAAAAACCCTCTAATGCTATCCATAATCCTACAACCACTTCTTAAGCCTAAAAGTACAGCAGCTTGGCATTTTTAACACAGGGAGGTTTACCTAAATTTAAAACTCAGGTGAAAAATGAAGGAAAGAAGTAAGGGATTTTTTCAAAGACTTGGCACTAAATAACAGGCCTCAAAACACACAAATTCTGAAAATGGGGTTGTGCATGAAGCAGTTTAGTTTAGGGAAACCTGAGTTAGCTCAGGTACTGGGGACAGTTTAAAGATAGTCTGTGCTCAGCACAGTTAACTTATCCAATACCTTCAAGTCTGTTGAGAAGCAATCTTTACATGATTGTGAGAAAGCTGCAATGCTCTTCCACTGAGAAGGTCCAAGACAGACAATACTCCTGCACCGTTATTTCCCCTTCTCTAAAATAAACTACTCCTGTGGTGCCACTGCCCTTGCAGTTTGCACTGTCCTATCTGGATGAAAATCTGTCCCACCAAAGTCTGAATCAAACCTCTGGTGTCTACATCTGAACAAAATGCTTATGGCTAGATGAGTAAGCTAAAGCAATTGTAAAGAAAAGAAACAAACAATTATTCTTGAAATGTTTCTTTGAGATTGCAATTAGATCAAATTAAATCAGCAGGACCTTCTCCACACAAAACA
>NW_008602092.1:10332-32240 GCF_000691845.1 Merops nubicus
TGCTGAAACAAAACATGGCACACCAAGCTCTTCTGCAATAGATGTTAAAACCAGTCTCAAATCTTGTCAGTGTTACAACTTAATAAATTACAATAAGATCTGTATTTCAGCAACCTCCAAATTTCACTCTAACTCACAAGTGATCTTAAAAGTAAATTTTAACTCACTTACCCCCCAACCCCTTCAAAAACCAAGAGTGATATATCTTACTTTTCCCCTGATGGTGAAGAAGGCACCCAAGTCTGGGCTATAAATACCCATCCTTGATATTCTGTTACTGCATACTTTCATACTTATAATATCTACATTCTGTTATTTCCCTTCAGCTTTGGCAGCAGCAAAAGAAATAAAAAGTAAACTGTCCGTGTGAAGGGCAATCATTTTCTTTGCTCACAATAACTTGAAATCAAGGCAGGTTGATCCCATCTCATACACTTTTCCTGCCTGTTGTGGAGTCAGGCGTTGGTCTCAACAATTCTCCTGGGTCATCCCTTCCAACTCAGGATATTCTATGATTCTATGTTTGCTAAATCAGCAGGCAATAAAAATGCTTATTTTTTTGAAATATTTTAGCTCAAATGGATAGCAAGAACAGAATAAATGCAGAACAGGTGGGATGCAACACGTGGGATAAACAGCTTGACTCTTGGGATAAACTGTTTTGTGGGGGGATTTTTTTTTTTTAACTAAACCTTCCAGTAAATGTTATTTTTCTCATCCATTCCTCAGTTCTGAAGATCACAGTGTTTTTCGAAGCTTTGTTTTTTAATTACTGAATTAAAAAAACCCAAACCTTGGAGCTCAAAGGCTCTGAGTCTCTAATCAAATCCACAGGAGTAACCTCCCAGTCTCACCATCCACGCACACAGGGCCCCCTTGCAGGGATCATCAAGGCCACTTCAGCAACTCTGAACAACTCATGGAAGTGAAGATTTGTTGCTCAGTCTGACACTCTACGAGTCATCAATTTTGCAGCAGTCTCAAACTTTAAAGACAAGACACTGCTATCTAAAAAAAAATAGCCTGTCACCCTAATTTCAAGGGTCTTCTTCTTCTCTCTAGCCTTTTACTGGAGTATTTTCCTAAATTTCAAATATTACCCCAATATCAAGTAGAAAGTGGTGGAACCAAAGTGAGCTGAAGAACCACTTGCTTCCTTCAGATTTCCCAGAGAAGAAGGATGTTCTGTTCAATCTTGGAGTACAATTATGTCAGTAATTTCTAACTTAGAACTGATTATTCTCTACTAAGATCAAAAATGGTTTTCTTGGTCATTTAGATATTTGTGCATACACATTAACACAACATAAATTCTTTTCTAACAAGACCTCCTACCCAGTCCTTCTGTGGGTTTCCATGAACTACTTACAAGAAGTTAATTTTGCTACAAAGCCATTATTTTCTATCATTAAATTATCTATGCACATGTGGAGTTAGGAGATGTAACACAAGAACTACCACTTCCTCTAGTGATGGTGAGGACAAATTAAAAAGGTCCAGACTAAAAGGCTGGAGAACCATAGAAATACCCTGCTAGCCCTCAACAGGCTGTGGTTAAAGCTAACTTGGCTGCAGCTTTTTAAAGAATGAGTTAAGTGCTTGAGTAGAAGAGGCTATAAAAACGCTCTGTGCATCTCTATTTGTGCACAATGCATATTATCAGCTGTGAAACTCACCCAGTATGGCCACAACTTCATCATCCTGGATTACTTCCAAAGACCCCGAAACCACAAAGCAAAGGCTGTCGACGCTCTCTCCAGCATGGTAGATCAGGTCGCCCGGGGCACAGTGCACCGTCTGGAATTCCATGGCAAGCGCTCGGAGGCACCCGTCGCTGGCCAGCCTGAAGGCTGGGTGCTCCTTGAACACTTTGCGGTTCAGATGCACGCAGATATCTGCTCTCATGTCCTTAGGGCATATCTGCAAAACCTAAGAAGGAAATCAGGCAATCAGATCCTGTGCACGGCTTATATGTGCATGTTATCCCCAGTTTACAACACGGGGTTTAAGAACCACTTTCCTAATCCTTATAGAATTTATCTCATTGCACACATTCATATTATTCACACACATAGACCACAATACTAACTTATTCTTTTTCTTCAGCTATTGTAAAGTAGACTGTTTTCATCTCAGCAAAATGCTTTACTGGATATTGAATTGTCAGGGGAAGGCCTCAGGTTTTTAAGACAACAAAACTTAGAGCACAGGAGTAGAGAAAATGGTGGAGAAAAGCTTCCTGAAGGATTGTTCCTGAAAAGTGTAGGTCACTCTTTTGACAGGCAGATTCCATGAAAAGTCTGCACAAATTATATGCTTCAAGTGAGAGAATACTGTATAGGGAAGGGTAATCTCAGATTCTCTTAGAAAAAAAAATGTTATTAGAAATTGCATTAACTCATAGCACAGATTTGCAGGTGTTCAAATTCACCCCTCAGTGCCAGTAACAAGTTTTTTTGTTTACACAAGAAAGAGACTTTAAGGTATGATACTGTGTTGGGCAACTTTTGATCTTCCAGATGCCAATGTTCCTCACGGCAGTTCATGATGTGTGCTCCTAAGGGTACACAAACTGATGCTTAGCACAGTGGGCATAAATCAGGGCCATTTCTGAAGGTTTTTAGTGTAATACAGACAGCTGAGTGCAAAGAATACATATTACTGCATGTAAAGATTAAAAATTCCTGGAAAAAAACACTGGAAACACATAATATGAACAGGGTTTTGGGATGACAAAATCCCATGTCTGTGATGAAGTACATCCCATGATGTATTACTTGAGAAAAACACGCAGAAATGCAAGTCTGCCTCAGTTTTTTTTTGTCAGTAACATTAAGGAATACTCTGGGTGTGTCTTAGAGTTACTCCCACACATTTTCCTGGATGGAAAGAGATGGCTGCTCCACACAAACACTCCTGGAAAACATAAAGGTAACACAGGAGGCACTATGGTTATGCCTACATCTTGCAATGGGGCTCTGTGTAAGATCTGAGGAGAGCTTCAAGTTCATTGCTCTGGGCACAGCACTGGTTCCAGATATTATGCTTGCCACTCCAAAGGCAAATGACTCCACCACCAATATCATCATCTTTGGCCCACCTCCAATCAGACCTACTATTACAGATATTACTTCTGAAAGAGATATATTTCTATTGCACTTAAGTGTAGGGCTCTCATGGATGATCTCTCTTGGCTGCCCCACAATTAGCAGCAGCCAAACCTGCCAACTGTCAGTTTTCCAGGTTCACGGAAATTAGCTGGGGTAGCAACACCAGCATTTAACATGGGACACGGGCAGCAGCCATAGCTGTCTGCAATTATCTCATCTACTCTGGCAACAAAAACACTCTGTATTTGCAGATGCTTGCCAAACTTTGCTACTGGAATTATACACTCTCACTTCACAGTTCCTTGAATGTCATGCACAAAAAGGGTTGTTGTAATAGAAACAGGAGTAAGAAAACATGAATATACAGGAGAATATTTAAAATTAGGCTCTTATCCAAAACCCCCTTGGTCTCCCAGCCCAAGATAAAGTTTCCACTCTCCATTTAGAGAAGTGGTCTCCAGACTTCACAAAAACTAAAGGGATTAAAGACATTTGAGAGCTACAGACAAATGGTAGACGACTTTCATTTGTATGGGAGGTGGAGGTAAGAAACATATCCTCATGGATTAATTTTAGAATTTTTCAGCAGCTCTTGTTTAAATTTTCTTATACTGGCATTTTCTAGACTTGCAGATTTTGCTTTTAGCCAATTATGCACTCCTTGGCATGCCTGCAGTTAATTTGTGGCCTACAAAATAGTGAGAAAACCAAGTCTGTGCTAAGTTTGTCTTTAAATATCTGCTTCATCCGTAGAAAGCTGCACTGCATTACACAGCAGCATAGCTACCACGGTTCTGTCTCTGAAGCAATACATGTTTTATTCATTGCATGACATCCTAGAAATTATATACAGGCATCAAATCAACAGAGCTCAGAGCTGAGAGTTTATGGATTGGCATAGCCATTAGTCAACCTCCTATCTGTTAGCTTTTGCAATGCAAATGAACGTTGATTTCTTGGTTTTACAGTCATGACTACTGGCAGTTCAGCTATGAACACACCAGTTATTGAAAACATCACCACATGAAGGTCTTTGGTGTCCTGATCATTTGAGACTTTTTTCCCCTGTTTATTAAGATAATTCTCAAAGGCTACAGTGAGTTGTTCTTGGTTCGGTTATCCTCCTGTCTCCAAAGGCATTCTTAGAGCATTTCTCTCCTTAAGAGAGGAAGCCCAGAATGAGCTTTGAAGATAAGCTAAACCAAACCTGTTTTACACAGCAGTGTTTTGTTGCTTTGTTAAAATGGTGAGAGTTGCTTGTACTGGGGGCAAATGAAAGCACTAGCATTCATTATACCATGTTGTTGAATGTTGTCTCTCCACCTTTCCCAAACACACCTACCTCAAACCCATAACTCTGCACAAAGATATTTTGTGAGGAAACAGACAGAGCAGCTTCTAATCTGTGCCACCCAGTACTGAAATACCATTTCTTTCTGAAAGCTAGTAGGACAGACAGTGCCTCCCAGAATCGTGGTCTGGGACCTAAATTACACATACGCTGAAGATCATTTAGGAAGGCAAACATTGCCCTCTGTACCCATTGGTCTCCAGACAGCCCAGTGCAAGGCCACATCTGTTCCACTCTGTCATAACTACACTTTAACAGCAGGACAGAGATGAGATTGTTTGCCCTTGAACTGCATCATCTACAGTTTAGAATATTAAATTAAGCCACAAGCCAGAAGGCCGGTGACCAGAGCATTTGTATGATTTCCTGAATGAACCACCCCACAAGTCATCTCTCTTTGCAAGCAGAAGAAAAACAGTATCTACCTCCATAAAAGCTGGCAACTAATAGGAAAGCAGCAAGTAGCTGCTTTTGTACATTTGTTCTGGTGAAGGGACATTTTTTATTTTAAAAGACACAATGGGAATTTACTTGTATGAATTGGGATGATAATATTTGCTTCACATAAGGCAGATTTCAAACAAGATATTATTATTACAGTAATGACTTCCAATTTTCATTAATATCTTTAGCCTGCACACAGAATATTACACTAAAATCCTAAAAAGACAGATTTTACTTTGCATTAAGGCCCACAGAGCCGTAAAGACCCTTACACAATAGAAATACTGCAAAAAAAATCTCATTTGAAGAAATTCTGAGGTTGTGTTAGAACTTGGAACTTTTTATTTAGTTATCTTTTTTATTTACTGAAAACCAAACTCTTTCCTTCATCATTTTTATACTATTTCATGCCACAACACCAGCAAAACAAACATATTTCTACCACTAACATATGTCAGTATGACAGAATATCTGAAATACTGCATTTGAAAGTTTAAGGCAAGATACTGCTTGGAACTATTTAAAGAATATTTGTCTTCTTTACTAAGAAAGTGCCTCCTGTTTATTTTAATAAAATTCTTTCAGGATGTGACTTCTTTCCTTGCAGTTTAATTTACTTACCTTTTCAGTATCTATTCCTCTGGACATAGACCAGGTGGAAACGATGTAATCCATCACACGTTCACTCAGCCCTTTGGGGACCTGGTAAAGCTTTAGAAAGTCCCGGACGCTGTTCAGCATTTCGTGATATCTGTTTGTGTTAGCATACATTTGCTGAAATATTGTTGTCACATTACCAAAAATGGTTGCATACAGAAGGGCTGTAATAAAGAAGAAAAACAACAGATAGAACACGTAACAAGTTGTGATGATTGGTCTGTGTCCCACTGTGCTTTAGGATTGGAAATGCCAGAGGCCTAGAAATGCATGCAGTGTCAGTGCAGTGTTAAGAAGGCCTGATAAGCACAAGCATTTTATAGGTCCCCTTCAGCACTACAAATTGAGGACCACCACCCGCTTTTACGATGGCAACATGGAGTTCCTGAAACACAACTATTTGTCTTTTTCCATCAACTACACCAGTAGTATCCAAAACCTTATGAAACCACAAAATAAGAAACAAGAATTTTAAGACAAATAGCTCGACAGCAAATGCTTTAATTTCCTCTCTGGTTTAGAGCACCTGTGTTGAAATGCTGTCAGTGACAGATTCCCAAGCTTTAAGTGCATTACCAAAGTAGTAAACTGAGTCATCATTTCCCACCTCGGTGGGACAACAACAGTGCCTCAAAGCAGAAAATGGAATATGTAATAAACAGCTACCATGGGTCAGTGATTTATAGATGTAAGTTTAATAATACATAAAAACCTTCACATTATGTTTTATATTCTTCAGGCAGAAGAACAGCAAGGCCTGAGGCAAGGGCTAACGCTCTTAAAGGCAGACCACTGCACAGTCCTCCGGACTTCACTCAACATAGTTATGAAGCCAGCTGGTTCATCAAGATGGGTTTAAGAATAAACACGAGACAGAAAAAAAGACAGCATTTCCAAGTGTGGACAGAAGCAGATGAAAACACACAGGACTTGACAAGATCCACCTGCTGAAGCCCAAGACAGAACAGCAGGTCGGTGGCAGTCTCAACGGCCACGTTTTGATGGCTTGCAGAGGCTGGGGCTCTTCCAGCCAATCCAGCCCTGAATGAAAGGGAAGGACAGGAAGGCTCAAGGGGAGCTTTCCTGTGTTGTGAATCATGCCAGTGATATGTGAAAGGCTGGCTGTAGAGGGGGCAGGAACAGCAGCAGATGCACCAATAACAGCCAATGTAAGTGTTCTGGCTTGGTAAAGAATTTCTCCCTATTTATCACTTCCCGGCCCCAAAAAGAGGCAAAAAATGGTCAGTATCACACCTGTTCCACTTGAGATAAAATTAAATAATTGAGAAATCATACTTCTAAAACCTAAAAGAATATTTTGCCTTATCTAAATACCCCTTTTTGCTGTTTATTTTCTCCTTCACTCCCTCTTCAAAAAAAAAAAATAAAAAATAGATTCCTCATCTCATTCATTCCTTTGAGAATGCAGCTATTTATTCACGTCAGTGTTATAAGCAGATATCCTAAGACAACTAAGAGGCTTTAGAACTTTATGACCAACAAAAAACCCTTTGATAATGTGCAAGAGAAACTTATAGGACTGTCCTGTCCCTGATCATTAAGAGGTCCAATTTAGACTTGCTTGAGGCTTTTCCACTGCTGATTCTCCACAAAATTCCTTCTTGATGCTGCATGACTTTTCTTTTTATGAGTTCCTGTAGAGACCAGCTCTCCCTTTTATCAAGTACCCTTCTGTACAGATGGGTATAAAATATATATATGAAAATGTGCACACTCAGTTTAAAAAAAGTGGGAGTATGAATAGGGATACAGTGACCAGAAATGTGTAGATTATTTGTTTAACCTTGTGACTCCTGAGCTAAACCATGCTGAGAAATCTGACGTAATGAGTACTGAAGAATGAAGAAAAGCTTCAAAACACAGATTTACTATAAATGCTCCTTAATCCATGAGTATTTTGTATTTGAACACCATTACCTTTCCCTAACTATGTCCTGTTTAGCTCTCTGTTATGCAGATGCAAACACAACCCTACAGTACTGCTACCTTAGGCTCTACTTACAGTCTTTTACCAGGTGCCCCAGGAGAAACCAAGCCCAGGACTTCCAAAACTGCAGAGTCCCACTGGCAGGACACTGCAGCCACACAAGGCATCCATGAACACCATTCTTTTGCCAGCCAGCATAATGCAGAAAATAGGTGACATATCAGGAAGAGGGTCACAAGTGAATTCTCATCCAATGATTTCTAGGCAACCATACTTGTGTGCATACAGCCATCTCTTGCTTTCTGGCTAACAGTGGGACCTGGAGGTTCAATATCTTGGGAACTATAGCTCTACACCCATAAAATTGAGTCCCCACTCTATCCCATTACTGTCCAGCCACATGAAGCCTAATGAAAAAACAGCAAGTTGGTTCTTCATTTTGATTATTATGAGGCAAGCAGTTCTAGCGCAATTTCCACTGCAATCTGCAGCTACTATGCTCCAGTATGACAATTCCCTTGGCAAGAAAAATGATTCCTGCCTACATTAAATTTTTATTAAAAAAAGAACAAACTTAACAATCCTTAGTTTATCATTAGCTAAACATTTTATTACTATTAAAACACATTACAGCCAAGGATTTTTGCAGCGTAATATAGGGTAGGTATTAGCATATTAAACCTTGACCTCTTCTGCATAGAAACAGCTAGCTGCATTCCTTTCCCTCTGTCCTGGTTTGGAGCAAAACAGAGCTGTCCTGTTCAATGTTTTTTAGCTTTTTAGCTAAATCATAGAATCATAGGGGTGGGAAGGGCCCTCGAAAGATCATCCAGTCCACCCCCCCTGCCAGAGCAGGGTCACCCAGAGTACATCACACAGGAAGGCGTCCAGGCGGGTTTTGAATGACTCCAGTGCGGGAGACTCCACAACCTCTCTGGGCAGCCTGTTCCAGTGCTCCAGCACCCTCACAGGGAAAAAATTTTCCTGATAGTCACCTTGAACCTCCTATGCTCCAATTTGCACCCATTACCCCTTGTCCTATCACAGGTCATCACTGAAAAAAGCTTAATTCCATCTTCCTGACACTCACCCCTTACATATTTGTAAACATTGATGAGGTCACCCCTCAGTCTCCTTTTCTCCAGGCTAAAGAGACCCAGCTCCCTCAGCCTTTCCTCATAAGGGAGATGCTCCACTCCCCTCATCATCTTTGTAGCCCTACGCTGGACTCTCTCCAGCAGCTCCCTGTCCTTCCTGAACTGAGGGGCCCAGAACTGGACACAATACTCCAGATGCGGCCTCACCAATGCAGAATAGAGGGGGAGGAGAACCTCTCTTGACCGACTAACCACACCCTTTCTAATGCACCCCAGGAGGCCATTGGCCTTCTTGGCCACTAGGGCCAAGCTCTTTTAAAGCTCTTCTAATTAACTGCTGTACCTGAAGTAAGCAGCGTTTTCATAAACTAACTGGTTTCAGCAGTGATAAGACTTCATGGTTAGAGTCACTGCCAGGGGTTGGTGAGCAGACCACACAGAGGGGGGCAGAGAGTACACCGCACCCGTGGAGAGGAGCAGGCAGGAAAAGTGACCCTAAGGATTCACCAATGGGGTATTCCATCCCATAGCCATCACATCCAGTAGAAGCTGAGGGATCAGAAGGGGCAAGCCCTTCCATCACCCCTTCTGTGCTCTCTCTTCCGTCGTCTTCTTTGGCTGGGCTGCTGGCTGCACCTGCAGTGGCTGGCATCTGAGGAGGACTTCGTCCAATCCTGCCTTTGATCCTGAGCCGTGTGTTCCTGAACTGAGTTCCAGAGTCCAGATCCTGTGCTCCCTCACCATCTGCAGCTGAGTCCAGCCTGGGACCCTCTCCCCGGGGGCTGCTCCACAACCAGGGGTGATGGTGACATATTGCCATCAGGGGGGAGTTGGGTTCAGCACTAATTTTGTATACATTTGTACATATTCTATTTTATTATAAGTCTCTCTCCCTTGTTCACTTTCTCTTTCACTTTCAGGGGTGGGGACAAGGGGTTAACAGAGAGCATCTGTTACGGTTCTGGGGGCAGCCCTGACCCTTAACAGAGAGCATCCGTTACTGTTCTGGGGACGGCCCTGACCCCAAACCACAGCACCCTCTTTTCAAAGAAATAATGAAATGAACCCACTGCAATACACTGCAGCCACAGAAACATTTCAGAAGCACACTCTCCTACAAGAAGAAAGTTGGGCAATTTATGACAAAGCAAAATCGCCAACACCTCCTCTTCATGAATGTCAAGATCCCTCAGACAGGGTAGAGCCACATCCCTCAACATTAATATTCTTTCAGCACCCTCTTTTCAAAGAAATAATGAAATGAACCCACTGCAATACACTGCAGCCACAGAAACATTTCAGAAGCACACTCTCCTACAAGAAGAAAGTTGGGCAATTTATGACAAAGCAAAATCGCCAACACCTCCTCTTCATGAATGTCAAGATCCCTCAGACAGGGTAGAGCCACATCCCTCAACATTAATATTCTTTTCTGACAATGAAGAAAACCACATTGTCCAAAACAATGTGGCTATCTATTTACAATGCAGTCTGTGTCACCTCATTTAAACCAGTGTTTAAATAACGTCAAAGATAAAAGCATAGTAATTTCAATAGGCAATTACCTGCACAAATGAATCATGAAGGTCAGACACAGGTTGGAAAGGTCACTAAATCATCTGCTACTTTTAATGATGTAACAAATAAGAATAGAGAAATAAATACAAGTCAGTGCAGGTCTCAGCTACCACAGTAAAAGATTTGGGATCTGATTTTAGAATTATAAAGAGGAAGAATTTCTATCTGTAAGAATGCAATTACCCCAATTACAAATGTGAGTGCTGCATGCAGTTCCTGAGATGAATCATCAGACTGATGATTTGTTCAAAATGCACTTATCCAAAGCCTCTGCATACAAAATGCTGTTGTATAGTTCTTCTGTGCGCAAGTGAGACCAGACTCAACTAGTGAACAACCTCTTATATCTTGCCTCTAGATCTCATATCAAGATCTGCCGTGCTTTCTAAAACTGAACTGTCTTCAGTTTTACCTTCTGGACAGCTGATCCAGAAAGTCTGCCTGCACAGAAGTTCCACTTAACAATTAAAAACAAACAAACAAAACCAACCCCCTCTGACATACTTAAGGAGTAGCCTGTGCAACTCAAATATGTTTCAAAGAGCATGCACATGGATTTAGAAATAGTAGATGACTGAAATGTATAATTGCACTTGTTTCATTAACAAGTTCCTAGTTTACAATATATTATTGAGTTCACAGATAGCTGAAAAAAAAGCACAGCCTTGAAAACCTGTTGCTCTGCATCACATCTCACTGATGACAAAACATAATAAATTAACTCCAAATATTGCATGACTGAGGGCATTTTTCAGATAAGACATTGTGAGGCCACACAAAATTAACACTGATCAGATAAAAAGAAAAGCAGAAATTAATAACTGTATGGATTATAACAATTATGAGAAAAACACATTGGTTTTGAATGTGCAATTAGAACATTGTAAGATCTTCATAATTGCTTGAGATCAGGGGTCTTTATTAGTGATAATTATGCCTACTTATGGGTGGAGAGCATGCAGTTAAAAGAAAAATGCTAAACTATTAATTGGAGCCTGCAAGCAAATACCAAACTCAACAGATATCAATGAATTGTTTACAGAACTATTTTTGAAAGAATTGTTATTTGCAGTCTTGCAACTTGAAACCAAAGCATCTAAAATAGGATTTACTTATCAAGTATCTACATAACCTTCTAGAACAATAAAGAATTTAAATAGGTTGCCCTATTTTCTATCAAGACAGATGCAGAGCTGCTTAATCTGCTACTTCTTAGGAAGCATTCTATATTATAAAGTTTCCTATTTGTAAACTTTTACCTATCTTCTTTTTTATTAATACAATGTATAGAGATACCATTACATTTAGTTAGTAAAGAATAAACATAGACAACTTAGCTATAATCTAATCAGTCAACTAATATTATGTATTTTATGAATTATCACAATACATTTACGTAACATTTTCATACAGTATAAAACAAATTACAGTTGATACTATCTTCTTAGCATGAACATCAATTCCTGTATTTCACAACTTGGAGAAAAAGACATTTTTTGAAGTAAATTCCCAGAGGAGCTCTCATCCATGCTGTGCCAATGACTGTTAGATCCTGCTCTTCCCACCACTCTCTGTTCTCCCAGACTGAACTCATACACTGCTTCACACCCCACTTCTTCCACTCCATCAGTTTGTAATTTGCACCTCAGCTTAGGTACCACACAGGCAAAAGCAAGGCAGCAGCAATGGCAAAGATCAAAGAACCATCACACTAGTATCAATTGAACAAGTCTGAAAACCAATTCAATGGCAAAGAGCAAAGCAGAAAGCCTGAACAGGCCATGAGGGACATAAGTATCCAGCTATGTGGCAGAACCACTTGACTTCTAGGATGAAAGATGAGAGACCACAGGCAAATTTTATTAAACTCTTAGTCAAATCCTACCACAAATCTCTACACACTCATCATCACATTTGCTAAAATTACCCTGCTGATGACAGATGGGGACATAGAAGGACCACACTGAGCTCCAGCTACAACGGAAAGCTCTTGGTTACAAGATTAAAGAACAAGAGTCTGGTTGTACATCACATCTCTGCTGTAAAGGGAAGCCGACAGAACACATAAGCATGACACTGGAAGGAATTACAGAGACTTCAAGCTGCTAGACTTTGAAATTTCTAACCAAAAGCTTCTCTCATTTCAGGCCTGCATGTTCTTATTTTATAAACAAACAGCACTTGCAGACTAATGAGTTCATCTGACTCTTCTCACTTAAATTATCTGAAGGCACCAATATTTCTGCAAGGCCCTGTACTTACATTGACTGGTTAATCCCAGCCAGGTAACATTATGTCCCATCCAAAGGTAAACCAGATATGAAGATACTGCATTCTGCTCCAACTTACTGGTAAATTCTTAAACCTGCCAGATGGCCATGACTAACTGCAAACACGGTGATGCCTAGGAATTAATTGAAATTACAGCCTTAGCCCTTGACACCAAAAGAATTTCAAAGAATCACTACAGTTTAATCAATGAGTCCACAAAAATCTCCTCACAGAAACAAATTTTATTACAGTCAAAATACAACAATATGGGATAGCAAGAGCAACAGCCCAGAAGATTTGCAAGGGGGAAGAGGTCTCAATGATGCACTGTTTTAAGCATGTGTAAGTCAGTGAATGCTAAGCCTTGCTCTAGACTAAGCCAATTTGATCATCAAGAGGAAACTAACTGTACAGATTACAGCTGTATTGCCAATATTTAGGGCCACACTTGCAGTGGGACATTTCTATCAACAAGGGATGACTTCAGCTCAACGTATTCAGTAGCAGGTTTTACCTTGACGAGGATTATGAAAATGGCAACATCTGATTAAATCCTCTGCAATTTGCAAGAAAGGACACTGTTTTGCTATTTTGTAGAATTTTATGGACAATAAAATTTAAATTGTCTAGAAAATGGAAATGGATTTCCATTTCATTTCCCAGCACTAATACACACATCACTATTTAAAAGACTACTGAACCATTTAAGGGCATCATTTTTCTCCTACAATTTATAAAGGCTAATGCATGACCATTTTCAATTACTTGGTTAAAATTAAATCTCCAGAAACTACTTCTAGGTTTTTACTGACTTGCACCAATATGAAGGCTTTTGCTTTGAAAGCTGTTTTTATTTATCTACCCTCAACTGAAATGGTTACCCCCAACTAGAAGCAAAATATCTTTTTTTTTTTAGGTCTATTACTAAAGCAGAGCTACAGATTAAAAAAAGAAAAAAAAAAAAGAGGCAAAACAAGAGCAAAAAAAACAGGAAAAGGTTAAAGAAAAGAGTGAATAAAAATGAAAAGTTGTTCTATTTTCATGTGAAACTGCTCACACCATTTTTTATGGTACCTCTGTTTACATCATTTCCCCTATGATTTGTATGATGTTTTTCACAAAGCCTTGCAGGAGGGAAAACTAGAGATGCTCAAAGAGACTGTCTTTTATTCAAACTTTCTGGGCCTCTCTCTGAAATGCTGCCACACGTTCTGCTGGGCTTTGTACTGCTGGCTCAGGCCCATTCCCAAGTGAGATATTTAAAGTAATCCTTTGTTGCCAGTGATAAATGGAATCAGGTGGATTCTCTCTGCTCCCAATAGAGTACCTATGTGCAAAGGTGGTAGCTGGCTGCAGTTCTTGCTGAGTACGTTCAGATGTGAATCCACCAGCAAGACAACAAGGAGGAGGAACCCAAGGCATCCTTAGACTGCAGCAATTTCATTTCTCAACTCAGCTACAGACTTAAATGTAGAGTTTAACTACCACTCCCCAGGTGGGAGTATGTATGCCTGTGATTGAAGCTAAGGACATAGCAGAAATACTCAGACAAAGCAGTTCTCTTTGACCACTAACTTACAAAAGCTTTTGCTGACTGTGTAGCAAGTACACCACCATCTTTTTTTAGGTTTTGTCTTCTCTGAGAACAAAAGAAAAGATAAAATATTAATGCCTATAAATTATTGCACCCAATATAAAAGCAGAGTGGGATGCAGGTGCTGTGGTTTCTTTGTGAAGTGAAACAGAGGTGGGTGGCAGAGTGCTGGCCTCACCCAGCCAGCTAACGTGAAATTTGCACATTCCTTGTCCCACAGATTCCAGAGAGAAGTAACTTCCCTGGATTAACTGCATCACATCCAACCCAAGAATGAGTTAAAACCCTTAACACAACAGAAAGTGTGTCATTTAAGGTGAAGCCTGGTTCTTCTGTAGCTTACCTCACGCTCACCAGCACACTTCAAGCTGACTGTTCCAAACAGTCACACTGCAAAACAACCAGTGATCTACACACTGGCTGCAGAAAGAGGTTGTGTTCATCAGTGAGGAGCTGTCAATCCTGTTGACAGGCCAGCCAGCTAGAGCTAAGAGCATGGCTGCACCTGACAGGCCAAACAGACACCAGAGTTAAGGACAATAATTAATTCGCAGCTCAAATCAACCCTACTGTGAAATTAAGCCCCTAATGCTATTGCACTCAACTGAACTGTGCTCTACCTGACTGCTTTGCTTCTCTGCAGCTCAGTCTGAAGCTTCTGATGCAATAATCTTAGTAAGCCAGGCTCCTGAGGCACTGTTACTTCAATGACCACAGAAAGACTGCAAGATGCTCTTCAGCTGACACTGAGTAACCTGCCAATCCCATCTTGTCTATGCATATCATCTGCTTCTGGGTGCAACAAGCACAAACAAGTTACCTAACTGTATTCCACACAGGCTTCTCAAACACTTCCCAAACAAACCTAAAGACAAACTGGTCCAAAAGCTTCCTTCTTCTGGTGTCATTAGTTACAAATATTTCATGTTTATAGCAAATAAAGAATACTGAAGTTTTTAATTGTGTTTGAGTAAACCAGTGAGGTCTGAGATAAAGATGACATTCACAGATGAAGACTAATTTTAGGTGGCTAATGAACAACTGTCACAGAATGACTAGGTCTGAGTCATGCTTCTTCCACACATTAATCACAGATGTGATTGCACACCAAAATCAATGCATACACACAGCACGTACAGAAATGGGGAAAAGCTCATAGACAGTGGCTTCTGTAAGGGGGCCTGCTGTACTGACAAGTGAAATGACAGGTTAGTGAAGTGTTATGGCTTATCAAAAATTACCTGAAACAGCAGTTTGGGTTTTTAATGAGAAACTGTGGACGGCTGAATGTAAGAAGAATACTTTTCTCTGGAGTGGTGAAGAGGGTTCTAGTGTAAATTTCAGAAATGGGTAATTGTTAATGTTCCAGTGGCTCCAGTCTTGAAGATGCTTGGTCCTTCAGGCCAACTCTGCTGTTTTATCAAAACTCAGTAGGACTTAAAGCAGTAGTAAAGGTAAGCATGCATACAGTTGGGAGTTCCACAACTAACTTGTAAAAAAGATAAATAATTATATTCAGGGGTAGATGTTATTGCGTAAGAGACATTGCAATTTCTTTCAAAAGTAAACATCACACAGAATTCTGATATCTAAAAAATGTCAGGTAGCCACGTTTTGTGCTTTAGTGAATGTTAGCAAGCCAGCACAAAATGCAAATATATTTGCACATGTACAAGCTTACACAGTCAGAAGTAACAACGTAGTAATCTCCCTGTGGGACCTTTTTAGAGGTCTCTTTTTAGAGAACTGCACCACTTGTGCAGTGCCTGAACCAGTGAGGCACACAAAAATGACATGTGCAGATGCTAATAACATGAAGCTGCCCAAAAGATAGTAGAAAGGACTCTCAAAGATAATGAAATACCACTGTCGATAATTTGCAGCTACAAACCTCATCCAATAGCTAGGAACACAAAGTTTTTCCTTACTTAGGTAACAAGGATATAGGGAAGACTGCAACTACACTCCCCTACAATAAATGTACATCTGGGGTATGACAGGCCCGCGTTGAAATCTTGGTGTAGAAGTAGAGACCTGAAGCCAGGTCTCTCATTTTTCTGTAGAGTTCCCTCACCTGAATATTTTGAGAGAAAGAGAAAGAAGAAGAAAAGAATTTTTACTGTTAGACCTGTTCCGGTCTCCATAAATACAGCAGGGATATGAACCCAACCTTTCTATACCTTGGAGCCTTTCAACCATTAATTAATTGGGAGAGGCAGGTATCTCTGGTCATAATCACAGACCTCTCTGCTCCTACCTCTCCACAGAGTAACGCATTTTCTGGCTGGCATGCTCTCTGAAGCTTTACTTGGCCAGCCCCAGCAGGTGGAGAACACCTATGATCCTAGGGCTCCCAAAAGATTCTAGGAAAAGGGTAATTTCTAAGATTGGTTTAAGTGATTTCACACGTATGCATCAACAAAGTCTTAGGAACCACAGGAATAAAAGATGACTAACAATTGGTAGAACAAGCCAGAATCTCAGTATAAGTCAGCCCTAGCACATCATCAAAGGTCAAACCTCAGAGAGAACTGCTCATCCCTGTGATGCAGGGCACACTGTGAGAACAACGGCTCCTCCTGAACCTCAGGCCTGCTCCCTTTGGATTCCAAAATGAAAAGGCCTGACAGTTCAGATCCCCAGTTTTTGCTGACAAAACACTGGATCTAGCCTAATCCTGTGGCAGTCATTAAGGAAGCATTCTCTGAAGATTCTCACAGGTCAGGGATAACTTTCACAACATCAGAGGACTTCCAGAAGAGTTTTTGCAGTTCTCACCAGTCTTTGCCTTTTTTAAGCACTGAACAACTTGCCTTCTGTAATTCTCTGCCACATACAGTGTTACCTAAGTGGCACCTACCAGATCTCAAATTCTTCCTTCCCACTGATGGGGGCAACAAGATGATCTTACAGTTCATACAGTAATTGGAGACCAACAGTAGGAGCTGGGCAAACAACTGTGGTAAGTATATTCCACACCATTTACAGTCATTGAAGTCAGCAAATAACAAAGAAGTAAAAATGCTTTTTAGCACTTAATATATTGGTGGTAATAACCTGTATACTCATCTTTTGAAAGTGAAGAACCCTTTGTAAGCTGTGCGTGGTACCATGAATATTCATTTACTGGTGTCTGAAATAATACAAGGATAGAATGCGTTTCAACAGCTCAAATTTTTCATATTACATAGCTACTACTGGCAAAAAGATATTAATGATTCTTGACAGAATACTTATATTTGATCTGTTGGTGTAATCAATCAGCACATGAGCACCAGGCTATTAAATAATTTTCTGTCAAGCTCACTTCATATGTTTTGAATGGTTTATAGGCTCACTCAGCATTGTTGTGGTTGTTTGTTTGGTTTGTTTTGGTTTGGTTTTTGTTTGTTTGCTTGTTTTTTTTAATGTTTGTTGTCTGTCTTTTAAATAAGAGAGTCTACCTGCAAACCACACAGATAGATTTTCTGGATAAGCATCTCTTGAAGCTGTCCCTAAGTATCACTCCTGACGTTGAGCATTCAAGATCTGGTCACCATGGTTTCAGCTCCTGCTGACGAACGTTCCTCCGATGGATAACCATCTATCCTGCCTTTCTCCATCTACACATGCACACACACACATTCTTTTTTAAACCATTTTCCCCCCATCAAATTCTTATAATCTACCTGGCCCAAAATTACTCTTCATGCCTCCTTCCAGAAGTTCTGCCGTCCTGTTTTATCTCATCTCTTCCAATTTGCTATTCAATACTCTGTCTTCCTCCAGCCTTTCAGAAACCTGTAATGGGAGCAGTGACTTAGCTGTCTCTCTGCATCACAGAGACTGCAAAATTTAAATCAACAGCTTAGCAGACCCATCGAAGAGGCCACCAGACCTTCTTGGTCTCAATGGTGAAGTCTAATGACCAGGAGGGAATCAAAGTTAAATTAGATAGTCAAGAGAACAGGGAATCTTCATAAGTTGGAGGAAGGGAGAGACAGGGATGCAAATCTAAACAAGAGAGGGGGATGGAGAAGCATAAATGCCATGTAGGTGAGGTTAGGAACATGGAACAAAAAGCAGCAGAAGACAGCTGAACTGCTAAAAAAATACAGAGAGTTTAAATGTCCCATTTTCTTTACAGGTTTGCCTTTACTGATACAAATACCCTCCAAGCCAAAAAACATACTTCAGTAGCACTGCAGAGGGAGGGAATAGCAACACAGGGGTATGCTACGTACAGAGCAGAGTAAAAGACATTCTGTACGAGTAAGATAGGAGGAGTTACAGAGGCAAGGCAGAGACATGGAGCAGTTTACAGAAGGTCACACAGGAGAGCGTGTGACAGAGCTGGGAACTCAGCCCAAACCTGCCAACTCAGGTCCTCTCCTCTATGCACTAGCCCACTCTGGCTTCTGCACTGTACTTGTAGTAATTTTCAGTACTGATGAGATAAGCAGCAGGGTTTTTTCACCTTTTACTTTGTCCTTCGCCTAGCAACTTATTTTCTTTGCAGGCCATAACAAACATTTTCTGTGTCCAGAACCTTCTGTAGCTTCTACAGGCTAACAAGCACCAATTCTCTCTTAATGTTTTGTAACCAGCTCTCAGGAGAAAAGAGAAACACTGTCTCTAGGTGAATCATCATTTCTCCAGGAAAAAGAAATGCTTAATGAAGAAACCATTTGAGTTCCATAGGAAAACATTCACTGTGGTCAGTAAGTGAAATGCAATGGTAGTAGACTGAGCTGTGGCTAACCATCACCCCTAAAAGCTTTGTTTAAAGAGTGTGTTGGCATTGTGACTGCAGTACAAGACGGTTTAGACTGTTCAAGTCAAACCAGAGAAACACAGTGTCTCTAATAACAAATAGTACAGTGAGAATGTTGCCTTTGCTAGAGGCTAACAAAAATAAATTGCCTTTTTTTTTCATATCTTAAAGGAAATACTCTATGATTTTTATTTATTTTTCTCCATTCTTTCAATGCTGAAAGTTTAGGCAATAAGCCAGAAAGATGAAAGTATAAACCTATTTGACATTTTTCTGCCACTGTCAAGGTAGAGATGTGAAAACCTGAACAGTTCTAAACACTCACCCATTCCATGCTTCATATTAGCATGGTGTGAGAAGGGCACAGAAAAGTGGGAGATTACTCAGTAAACCATTTTTCACTGGAATCAGCATCAGGATTCCCAAACCAGAATCCTCAGGACTATGTTTTCATGTTCCTCCTCCATGTTCAGGAGGGATCACTCAGGAAGTTCTTAAAGGGAGTCTCTTCATACTTCACCTCACACGTTAAGAATATATTTCCTCTTCCAGCTGATGACCCTCTGATGTGAAAATCTCCAGCAATTAATGCCCAGTCCTGACTCCCTCTGCTGGTACTTGCATACAGTCTCCTCTTCCTCAGCCTCAGAAAAAGAGCAATGTCCTTCAGTGTTTCCCACAGCAATGTGAGAGTGGGAATGTTTTTTCACAGCAGCTCAATGAAATTTTATAAATATGTTATTACTTGTTTTAAAAAAAAAATACTTTGAAATCTTTGAGTGTTCATTGTTAGGGGTGTTTTCCTTCCTGTATTATACTACCCCTGTAATGTCTGACAGACTTCCAGCTAAAGTCAGAACAGAATTAAGTTGTAATGAATATAAAACCTTCACTTGCCTTAATCCATGGTTTCGTACACAAAAAGGACAACTGCTACTAAGAGTTTTAGAAAACCTACTTCATCAACATTACAATAAGAATGAAAGCTTTTAATACTAGAAGTTGCAAGCTAGAAGTGTGGGAGCTCATTAAAAAAGCACTGCACAAGAATGCTCAAGGCAAATGCTGTTTAAACTTTTTCTACTCTGAAGTTATTTAATTATCACAGCAATCACAAGGGATAAGGCAATGTATAAAAGAATTGGCTTCTGTAGGCTTGCTGCTGTTCAGTCTTCTGGAAAGGTATTTACTGTAAAAGTGCCATCAATTTAAAATGCTTCTTGGTTCTGAAAAGCAATCTTTCTAACCTGAGGCTTGACACTTCAAGCTGCAGAGCACCTTCAGCTGAAACATGCCAAATGACACAGGGCTTCCGAGTGCTCCCAAAAAAACAGAACCCCCAAACAGGGGGAAACTGAAGTATGCAGCAAGTAGAAATACTTGTTTTACACACACAAAGCTAAATTCCTCCTTGTGTGTGTGTGCGTGACCAATTCCAAATATCCACCATTAAGACAACACAGCTTCTCTAATAGTTTTCTGCTCATTCCCTGAACAGTAAAAAGTAAGCTAGCAGTGCAGCATCAGGAAAGTCTGTATCTTCATACAACATACATTTGCAAGGAACTGCAGTTTCCCTTTTCACTGCATTTACAGTCACTTAGACCATTCTGCACAGACTGGATGAAAACATGCTACAAAATCAGCTTGGAAATCTTTCTAGGCATATAAATTATGACAATTGCTACAAGGCTGTGGACAAACCAGTCCTAGGTATGTGTTTCAGTATGCAAATTTAAAAGATCTGAGTTATTCTGAAAGATGTGTAGAAGCATCAGTCTTGCTGTAGGACTCACTCCACCAGTTATAGACTGTTCTTACTAAATACCCATTTCTTCATTGCTTTCTGCCAGCTAACAGTCCTTACAGAAGACCTCATGTTCCTCCTTGCTTTCAGGAAAGCCACAACCTGGCCCAGCCTTCCCAGATGCACGTTCAATGGATTGCTGTGAGGGGACACAAGTGTGGTTGGGTTACAGGTGCTCGGCTGGGTTGAACCTCGCTACCGTCTCTGAAGTTCAGTTTCTAGGCACAAACTTTTTGCATTGGCTTTATGTGCATTATACCTTATTTCTAAAACTAGTACCACCTCCCCACGTCTACCTCCTTAGCCCTCTAAGTTACTGCCAAAGTACCCCTGATGAAGGCTACTCAGTTCAAGAAGAACACAAACCATGTCATTAAATGATACAGTCTGTCACCAGATTCCCATTCAACAGCCCAACATTTGCAGTGTTTCAATCACTGTTGCCTGGTCTAAAGTCACTCCATGGACTGAAACTTTCACACAGAGAAACAACTAAACAGAATAAGTGGAGAAGGAAAGGAGTTTCTTCACTGACCAACTTCTCTCTCTCATAGCTACCTCAAGACCATCGTGCAGGCAGTCAGCTGACAAACACTGAACCACTACACTGACTCTTCTGCAATGAGAATTAATAGCCAGTGCAATATCTCTGTGCAAAAGATAAAGGAGATGCAACCAGAAGTAAAGAGTTCAAGATTTAATCGCTTAGTCTCTGCATTATCTGCTTCCAAGAACTCAAAGATGCTACATTTCTTTTCTACCTTGAAGTAAATTTAAAAAGTGCTTTCCACTGAAAATCCACATCCTTACTGATCTGCAACAGAACTCTGCAGACTTTCTAAAGAACAGAAACATCAGAATTCTCTGCTCAATTCAGTATGACTACTAAAGATGAGAATCTCCCAAAGCTCATAGTACCTTCACCTTGCTACCACATTCTATGCCACTTCCAGTTTTGTCAAAGCTCATTCTGGAGTTCATTATAGCTCAGCTCCCAAATCCTGCCTCTTTACAAATTAACAGCTCTTCAAAACAACCTGTGATACAAACCAGCTAACTATACTGGGGAAAAAAAAACCAACATACTAATGCTCCGCAGCAAAGCAGGACTTAGTTTTTTCTATCAGGGTCTGTGCATCCAGCAGAGCATCTAAAAGCATAACACTAAGTGCACACATGCACCAAAAGGTAAATTAGCGTAAATTGGTCCAAAAGGCTCTCTCCCACCACTGTCCTGGTCTGGAGTAAAACAGCTGGTTCTCCTCAATGATTTTTAGCTTTTTAGCTAAAGCTCTTCT
>NW_008602093.1:0-25474 GCF_000691845.1 Merops nubicus
CAGGCTGTGGTCGGTCACTGCGGAGGGGCGGGCGGGTTTCACAGCCTGTTGTAGGATGTGATGAGTTGTGAACAGTGACCTCTAATAGGAAGCTGGTAACTTTAAAGTCTTAACTACTTTTTCCAAGAGGCCTAATTACATTTTAACAAGGGCGATAAGTGTGACTACAATTAAATCGACTGTAGTAATTTGCTCTTCAGTCACGGTCCCGCTCGCTCCTGGCATTTTGTGGCAAGTGGTCGTTTCTTTGTCTTTGCTAATGCAATTGAAGTTAAAGCTCCTCTTCCAGTTGTTCGGTACCTCACTGATGAATCGGGATTTTCTTTTTTTTTAAACTTTTCTGACTTCAGCTATTTGTGCCCATAACCCACACTTACAGTGCACACACACACCGTTCATAACCTTACTTGTAGAATAGTGGAAGGAAGCTGTATTATTGCAGTAAGTAACTTACTAAAAGTTTGAGTGACAGGCATATGTTAGTATATTCTTACCACTTCTTAAGTTACCTTAATAGACGTTACTCTGATTGTAGAGGTTAGCCATGAATGTCATCTACTTGAAGTTTAAGAATTATGCTTTCATTTCAGGTCTTTAATTCTTGTAAGTGCTTGAAATCCACAGTTTGTCTGTTATATTTTATTGGAGGATTTCTCTCCTCCTTTAGTTAAAACAAAAAAAAAAAAAAAGAGGAGGGAGGTCTTCCTTTGGGTTTAATGCAGAGGAAAACACAGCACTATTAATAATAAGCCTTTGCAAAACCCCTGCATATCACAAGTCAGATTGCAGAGTTTAAAGTTTTTCTCAAGTTGAAATCAGTTTGGCAAGCTGAACTCTTACAGATACAGATGAGAAACCTAAGCTTTCTTGGTGAAACTGGTAACTTTCTGAATTATTTTTAGGTGCAGTTTGGCTTTGCTTGTCAGTAGTCATAACTGAAAATTTGCATTCAGTCTGCTGCTGGTGAAAGCTGTGGTTTTTCTAGGTTTTCACTAAAGAAATGAAGCAGCTGATGCAGTTTTTTTAACAGGTTGTGTCCTACGGTGTAAAAGACTATTTTCTAGAGAACAGGAGAGAGCCAGTGGTCGCAGACTCTTCCATCAGCAGCTGTTCTTTGGAAGTATGGTTAGTTTCACCAAAATATTTCCATTAGTTTCAGAAGCATGTATAAACAATACAAGCAGTAGGAGCAGGCCTGGTAGCTCATTTCCACACTGCCATTTAACTCTTTCTGTTGCTCTGGTGAAATTTTTCTTGAGCTGCATGACGAGGCAAGTCAGGGAAATGATCCAGGTGAAAATTAAGATTTTTTTTTTTTTTTTAAATGTTTTTTAATTTGGATCAGTTCCCTGTTGTGATTCTTTACACAGTCATGTAACTGGACTAGCTTAACTAGGAGGGAGAGGAGAAAAATGGCAGTGGGGTTGTTCCCCAAGAAGTTGTAAGATTAGACGGATTGTTCCATCATATTTTGACTTTTGCGTGCCTTCTGATCTGCAAGGGGTGCAACTGTTCCCGTTTTCTCGGAAAACGAAAATTCCCAAAGCTGTCTATCATTTTTGAGAGATAAGCTGCTTTATTCTTAAATATTTGTTGGTCGTAATTATAGAAGATGCTTTTCTCTTAAGTGTAGCTTAGTCTTTTTGTAATACGAACAGTATAATGCAATGCAAAGGAGGGGGACGTTTGGTCATATCCCCAAAAGGAGTTTGGCTGAACTTTCTCTCAGGAGAAAAAATGAAACCAAAACCCACTTAGGAACAAAACATCTGAGGCACAGTGAGCAAAGTAACTGGGCTGTCTTTGCTACAGTCGCACTAACGTAGCTGAAAGGGAGTGTGCATCTGGGGACCAACTCTTGACTACCATACTTGCTGAATTTCCATTATTCATCAGCTAATTAAAGCAGTGCTTTGATGAAATGAAGCGTAAAGGGACAAAATGGCCTTAAATATATACTGAAGAGTTCATCAGAAAATGCTGAATTGTTGCTGACAGCTTGTTACAGTTCCCATATTCCAACCCTTATCTTCTTCTTCTGTGTGCATGTTCACAAGTTCCCAGTTCCATGTACCACCTTCCAGCCTTTCTCAAAACCTTTACCATTTGAAACAGCAATCCAGAGAAGATCAGTGTAATTCTGCTGCTTGTTTATAGAAGATGCTCTTTCTTCAAGATGCTGTTCTTTTCAAAGTTAATCACTGTTGTGCAGCAGTGGAACAAGGGATGGAGAACCATTGCATTACACAGGCAACACATGAAGTAGTGTTCTTGCTGTACTTCTGTACGTTTTGCTTCTCAGGAAAAAGGACACTTATTTGTGGTTATGTCTGTGTTGATGTTGCTGAGGATCCTTCATTCATCCTCACTGTCTGGTGATCAGGGGAGGGTCACAACCGGGAGTTTGTGCCTTTATCAAAAGTACAGTCAGGATTTTTCCACCAAGTCTGTATTGCTGAGGTTACAATGCCAACAGTAACTCCAGAGCTCCCAGTCTACCTTGTGTATGGTTGGAGATTTTCACTGGCTGGCAGCAGAGAAATATTTCAGCAGTGAGGTGAACTCTCATCTTGAAGATGCTGAATGCTTGAGTGTGCATCTGTGTGGTGGTTTGGGGTTTTTTTAAGGTTAGTGTTTGTTTTGAAAAGGAGATATTTCAGGCAAGGGGGAAAAAAAAAAAAGGCAGCAACCCCATTGTTTCTTGTGTATTTTGATCATAAAGTTTAGAAAGCAGAGGGACAAAGGTTTCCAGCTCTGTGAAACGCCAGAGTGATACAAGTCTTATCGTATCGTTATTATCATCGCTTATTGTTACAGAAGTCAGGTCCATGGACTTACTGTATGGCAGTGGAAGAAAGATCCTTTAAATATGTGCCATGGACTATGTGACGTTTCCATTAATAGGCTATATGCCATTTTCTTCATGGATTCTAAGTCATTTATAGGTATCTGTTAGGAGTTTGAAAGGGGCATAGTGACAGCCTGACTCAGTTTACCAAATTTTTTTAGAACTGGAGTTTTAAAGCACAGATGGCAACAAAGAACATGTTTTCTGTCCATACTTGTACTCTAGCTCAGTGGAGAAATGCAGGGATTAAGTTGCAGTCTGAAAATGTGTCCTGTGCTCTTATGACCTTAGAATCAAGGTGAGGTTTCCTGGCAATTTATGTTAATTTGATCTAGGGCTGCTGCTTTACTCCTGCTCTGGCTTGTGGCTCGGGTACTTGCTTGTAGAGTTATTCCTTTTAACTGATAAATGAACTTGAAGACTTGAAGTGGTTGCTTGCTTTTATTTAGTCTTTACTAACTGTATAAAAGTACTTTTCAGTGTAGTAGTTCTGTAAAATTTATGAAGCATGGTTATGGACACACTATTTTTAAATGTTCTGATTTCATATATATATAGTCCATGATATGTTTTCTTCATGTGACTGCACTGTACAAGGACTGTTTCCAGTGTTACACGTTCATGAATACTCCTTTTTGTGCCATCAGCATAACTACACCAGTGAGGCTTAGACCTGTGTGTGTGTGTGCAGTGGTTTTGTGTTAAATGCCTTGTGAAAGTATAATTACAGGTATTGTCAGTGGTTATGCAGGTGAAACTGTATCAGTTTCAGCAGTTAAATTTCTCCTAACATTGCACTGACAAATCCTTAAGTTGTATGGATATTTAGTTCTGGTTTTTCTAGTCCTTTGAACAAGGTGAATTTCTGTGAATCTAGGCTTTCATAAGTTACTGGAGAATACTTTTGTCACTGACATCTATAAGATGTGTCTCATAAGTAGGTACTTTATTTGCATATTCTTATCTAACCCTAGTAGTGGCTACATTCCTCTGATTAATCTTCTCATAAGTGAGGATAAAATGTATGAGATCAAACTGCTAAAAGCACAAACCACTCGTTGAGAGAATCTGATGGGTGATTTTGTTGAATATGGGCAAAAGGAGCAATGGCATCAGACAGTAAGCCACTGAGTATATTAGGTGCTGCTCACTTTTCAGATTAAGTTTTACAATGTACATCTGTGAGTATTAACATTAGAGAACATCTGCTTCTGTCAATAGATTTGGACTAAGGCTTTGTTTTCTGTAACCTCATTACGTAGCAATACTTCCTTTTAGAAAGATAGTTTGACAGGATGACAACATAACCCTTGCTCAGAATATAGTTTAATACTATGCTGAATTCTGGATTTTATAGCTGTATTAATGCTCCAAATAAAAGGTACTAGTATGCCAGTATCTAAAAGTAAATTAAAGTGTTTTGGTAGCATTCTACAAAATAGCTTAATGTTACTTTATTTAAGGTACTGTTTTCTGTCTTGGTATTGTTGAAGAGTGCAAACTAATGCCATTGTTTGTGGTTTATTTCAGCTTTGTCCGAAGTTCTTGCATACCAACTCCACCAGTCACACCTGGCCTTTCAGTGCAATTGCAGAACTTATAGGTATGTGGATGAAATAGGTTGCCCGAGTAATTGACAGTAATATGTATTTCCTGTTGTAAAACCCTTTTCCTTCAGATAGGGAAAGGAGTTGATCCTGTTGTTATCACTCAGAATCTTATAATGTGTTTTTTTGGTACAGTCAGATTGACTTTTTTCTTTCTTGACAGCACCTGTACTACCTGATGTCAGTTGCAGGGGCCTTGTAGGATTTGCTGGTTTCTTCCTACTGAGCTTATTAAGGATTGCCACATTGTTCTGCCAGTGGCCAGGCCCAACAAGAATGATACAGACAGCAGGAAGAGAAACCAATACACAGACTGTATTGTAAGCAAAAAGGACATTCCATGAATGATCGATGGGGGTACAAACAGATCAATCAGCTGGTACATAATTGACACCACCCCCAGCGATCCCACAAAAGATGTGACTCGGCCCACAACAGGTGGTGTAAACAGAGACCCGAGGTTGCCCACAGTTGGCATGGGAAACAGACAGATCAGCAAGTTAAACGCATAAGAGAAAGGTGCCCACATGGCGACTCTCACCTGATAGGCCTGCGATCGCAAAGGTCTAAACAGACCAGGGCCCAGCTCCAGGGAGAGTCAGGAGGTCTTCCCTGAACCAGGAAGCTCTGTGGACTGCACTCCACAGACAGACACTCCTGACTCCCTGCCAGTGGTCCCAGCTTTTATCCCCAAGCAGACACCTGACCTTTGTCAACTCACTGCGGGACCCCTGGGGCTCATTTCCCTTCTGGCTCTCCCTGCAGGGCCGGCCACACCCTGGGGGGAAGCTATAAGGCAAACTCACCCCCTCTTTATGAAGCGCTGTGGGAATCACCCATATGTCAGCCTTAATTCGGGCCTCGGGTTTCAAACCCCCGCATTTCACACATATAGAAGCCTGTGGGGCCAAGTGAATTCCTTCTCTTCTACTCCACCCAATGCAGACCTGCTGCTCTTTGTTGTTCCCAATCCTGGAGGGTAGCAAAGCTGAGTGCATGCTCCAGAGATGTGCACACGCTTGCGTCCTGTTCGGGCACAGCTGGCCGCAGACAGGAGGACAGCAGCTTTGCAAGAAGCACTTAAACGTGAGCAGTGCTCAAATGTGAGCAGCACAAATTGCCTTGTCCTGTTCCTGCTTCCTGGCTATCCAGGTTTAAAGTTCAGTAGTGGTGCATATGCATACTCTCCTTTATTGCTCCTGCTTACTCCTGTTTCTGGGCGTTTCTCCAAGGCCTGGGAGTCTTCCCACTCTCTGTGTCCTGGACTTTTACCAGTCTCTGGCTTAGACCTTGGGTCTCAGTGGTGGCTAGTTTCTTCTAACTTGTCAGCTTGCCCAGCCTGAAGTTTGCTAGCAGAACAAATGCGTTGTCCTGTTTTGGGATAGAAGAGAACTAATTCTGTTCAGTGATTTTACTTTTCAGCTAAAGCTCTTCAAACTAACTGCACTTTCTGAACTTAACAGCATATTTTCGCAGACAAGCATCTACTTCTAGTGGTGATAAAGCTACCACCAAGAACTGGTGTGCACACCAAGGTCACTGCTAAATCCTGTGTACCACACTGAGGGGTGCAGGAAGTAACTCCTCCTGCAGGGAGGATTGGACAGGACAGGTGACCCTAAACTGACCAATGGGGTGTTCCATCCCTCATCCATCATATTCAGTATAAAGCTGAAGAATTGTGAGGGTGAAGCCTGTTCCTCTCTTTTGCTGCTCCTTTACTGGCTGGCATCTAAGGACTCCTCCATTTATCCTGCCTTTGATCCCAAGCTTCCTGAACCAAGTTCCACAATCCAGCTCCTGTATCCAGTTCCCCTCTGTGGCTGACTCCAGCCTGGGACTTTTTCCTGGGGGCTGCTCCTCAGCATTGGGGGTGATGGCAACATGTTGCCATCGGGGGGAGTTGGGTTCAATATTGGTTTTGTATATATTTGCATATATTCTATTATATTAGTAGTAGTAGTAGTAATATTTTAATTAAAACTGTTTTCCATTCCTAGTCGTTAAGTCTCTCTGCCTTACTCCCTTTCTCTTCCCCTTTGGGGGAGAGAGGGGTTAACAAAGCATCTGGGGGAGTCCTGACCCCACACAGTGATGTGCGTACAGGCACACACTGAGGCTAGAGAGCACATTCACACAGGAAAATGTTAAAATAGTATTTAGTAAGAACGTACAACAGAGTGGCACAAGGTCTAGCTGTAGAAGTGTGATGACTGGCAGCCAGCTTGCACCCAATCAACCTGTGTTATTCCCCTCTGCCACCTCAGAAGTGATGCTTCATCAGAACGTCCAATACTAAATTTTGCACATTGCTACAATACTCCTCAAACATCCTAATTTTCTTCTTTTGGGTTACCAAGTTTCTGGCTGAACATCTTCAGGGTTATACTTGAGTGGTTCCTTTTAATAGTCCATCCATCAGTATCCTGAGAGTTCTGTTCTTGTTTTCTCTGTCTGCTGTTAGCTAGGGCTTGTGCATCTACATTTATTAGATCCTGTTGATAGTCTTGTCCGTTTTTAAATAACGGTTAACTGGATATCTTCACAGTTGCTTGTTTCCCAAGTTAGGGAATCATTAGCAGATGTTATTTAACTGGCTCCTCAAAGGTTTGGTTTGGAAAAAATTGCCAGGCTTAGCTAGCAGTTTGCTGCTGCCAAAGGGAGCAACTCTTCTGTGTCACACATTCCTTTGCTTCCTGTGCACGAGTTTTGCTGTTGCTGATCCAGAAAATTAACCCAACAAAAAGCAAATAGGTTTTGTTCAGCCAGATTAGGCCAGGGCTGTCACAAAAGAGGAAACTAGAACTATATGGCTGTGGGAAGGGCTGTCTGTTTTGGGAGTAACAACATTTTAAGTATGTTAAGACAGTTCAACTGCTTTATCACCATATGCCAGACGTGGCCGGAATGATGGTCGATGCACTGTGCAAGGCATGTGAAGCCGTCTTTTTCCTTTGTCTCTGGCTTGTCATGTGTTGCTTTGACAAAGCTTCAAAAGCATAGTAGCAGCATATTTGTTATACAGGCTTTAAGTTAGTTGTGTTGATTTAAATAAGTGTTGTAATCTGTCTTTTGCATGCTATGTAAGGCTATATTACATGTTAAATATCAGATAATATAAATAAGGTTACATTATGGAGGCCTAGATTTTAGTTTTGTCAACTTACCTAAAGGTTAATGGTCTGTAGACTGAAACTTGCCTTTTAAGCTCTAGTCGCTCCTGTCAACTTTTTGATGGTTTTATTGCTGTCTTCTCCCATTAGTCCTCAGTCAGATTACACTTAGGTGAACTAATGGTGATACTTGAAAGAGGTTACATGGGACATCAAGAGAGGGATAGTGAGCTAGCAAATCAAAAGACTTCCACAAATCATCATATTGGAACAGTAATTCCAAACTTTCGGTTGTGCTTGAAATGTCCTCTTTTGTCGATCCCGAAACATATTGTACGAACCTTTTCACCATGGATGCTGTTTATGCTTCTAGAAAGTAAGCTACCAAGCTGGGATTCCTTTTATAGGCCACAGTGTTGGCTTGAGCTGGTTATTTATGACCCTCAGTTGAACATGCCGAACAGGCAGTGGGGCAGAGTCACTGCCTCCCACTGTGCCATCATGTCTCATCCCTCCTCCTTCCTGTGCTCCCCCCACTTCGACAAGTGCCATGAGTAGCACAGTGCTGGGGAAAGGGGGGAAAAGAGATATAAGAAAAATATGTTGGTTTTGCTGCCAAGAAGTTTTTGTGAAGCCATGGTTTCAGTTTCACTTGCAGTAGCAATGCTGCAAGCTCTTTCAAATCCTGCAAATAGAAAGCTTAGTCTAAAGCATTTCATGCTTCTCTTCTGGGGAAGTCTTACCTTCTTAGATTTGAAGGCACTAGCAAAATGTGTTTGTGACATGTAGCTTTCTTAATATAGAAGTTATGTGGTAGCAGATCAGCAACAATTTTTTTCCGTCTACATCTCCTGCAACTGTGGAGTCAAACTTCACGTTTCACAGACCTGTCTGGGATGTGAAGAGTTGGGCTTCTTTTTTTTTTTTTTTTTGGCTTACTTGGGTTTTTATAGTGTCTCAAATTTTATTATCAGAAGTTGAGGTAATATTTCAAATCTTATCTCCCAAGTGAAAAGACCACAAACCTGCAGCAGTTAAGATGTTGCAGCCCTAGGCTCCAGAGGGCCAGTCAGAAGAGCTGTGTGCGTGGCTGGGGAAAGGACATATTGCAACAGCTGCCTGGGAGAAAGGAAATGAAAGTAAAAACTTGCCTTGGTTTCATTTTCTATTCTTGCTTTTGAGCCTCTCGCCTCCACCTAAATTTTTGCCTGCATATTACTTATTAGTTGCTGGGGAATTACTTAGCAATTAATAAGTAACCAATATTACGTATTAATTGCTGGGGAATTGTGTGGTTTTTTTCAGGTTTGCTAGGTTTTGGTGCAGCTGTTTCATGGTAATGTTTTGATTTTAATGTTGTCTATAAGGAAGATAGTGTTTTAGGAGACTTAGGTTTTAGCATAACATTTACTTTATCAAAAACTATGACTTCTTACTTTTGTGCAAAAGTTAAGTAATGTTCAATGACTTAGCTGAGAAATTTATGTCTGTGCCATCACAGAACTTCTGCAACTATGTTACATACCTAAGTGTGGAGCTGAAAAATGTCCACAATTTCAGAGCTCCATTAGTCTAGCATGTGCCTCTTCAGGGTGATAGGCCCAAGATAAGGGAACTACATTAAACTGCTGTATTCACAAAAATAAATGTATGTGGAAGCACGGCACCACAGTAAAGTTAGGCAGAGCTGTTCCCTGTAGCTGTCTGGCAGTGCTGCAAGACTAACGCCCAGCAGGGTGATTATATTCTTGCCAGGTAAAGCTCTCTTGTGTGCTGCATATGGATTGAGGTAACTTTGGCAGAGTTATCAGACATCTTCACTGGAATTAAACATTTTAAAATATATTCATGCTTAAAATGTTTATTTTTTGCATTTATTGTTAGTATCCCACCCTTGTTTGCTTTCTTTTTCTTCAGATAATGCTTATGATCCAGATGTGAGCGCTAAACAGATATGGATAGACAAGACAGTGATAAACGACAATATATGCTTGACATTCACTGATAATGGAAATGGTATGAACTCAGAGAAGCTGCACAAAATGCTAAGGTGGATAACTTTTCTTTGCAATTTTTTTCTTGTAAAAATTCCACATTCTACTCCTGTTATTGCTTAGCTTATTCCTTTTTCTCAGGTGTAATCAACTAATTTTTCTCATAAATGTAACATTCCTGAAGGTGAGCGATTATCCAAGTGAGACTCTGGAATAGACAGATGCTAGTAAAGCTTGCACAGAACTTTGCTGTATTTTTCATCTCATAATTTCCTTTTATCCTTTCTGACAAACTTTAACTTTCTGTTAAGTTTAGGTTAAATTAGCAAGTAAGCAGAAAAAGGGAGGTTCAGTTCTAACCCTTTGGAGTATTGAAAATAGAAGATATGGTGGAAAACTAAAGGGAGTGATAATTATAATGATGTGGTTTGTCTTTAAATGTTCTGCGGAGTTTCAGCTGATCTTTCTGTAACTTTTGTTTCTACAGTTAGCAAAGACTTTGGTGTTCAGTTGCTTTTTTTAATGTGAAAGATTGCTCTCCCTGCAGATAAATTTCTGGGTAGAAACATCATTAAGCTTGAGTTCAAACTGTTAGTTTTTTCTTCTTCTGTTAGATACCATAATTAATAGCTTGCTTGCCAGATTCTGCATTCCGTATACAGTTACCTGTTTGACTTCAGATGTCAGGTGTAGTTACTAACAGAAATTTTGTAGATCACACATTAAGACAGTGGAGGGGGCTGGGGAAGCTTTAGGGGCTTTTCTTCGTATTTATTGTGAAGCCACATTATAACAGAATACCATAAGAATGCTCAGTGCATAATTCCAGAGAGATTTCTTTTCCATACTTAAAGATAAGTTTCCCTGAGTTCTTGCCGTGGGGTTTTCACATTGTTATATGGTTAACTTGCACGATTTGCTTAACCATACATTGTTTAGTTGTACAGTAGGTCCTGATCTCTAAAACGAGATGAACTTATTGTGTTTGAGTCCAATTTGGTAAGTCTGGCCTGTGTCTTTTGGGTTTTCAAGTTTTACAGGGGTTTTTACACTTTTTCTCCTGTTCTCATGTTTCAGCTTTGGCTTTAGTGAGAAGTCTGTGATGAATGGCCGGGTTCCAGTGGGGCTCTATGGAAATGGGTTTAAATCAGGGTCCATGCGCCTGGGAAAAGATGCAATAGTCTTCACCAAGAACGGAGAAACCATGAGTGTGGGCCTGCTATCTCAGACTTTCCTTGAAGCCACAAAAGCAGAGCATGTCATGGTTCCTATAGTGACATTTGACAACCACCATATCCTTTGACTAATTCCTGAATTAAAAGCTGTGGGTACATGCAAAATTTGAATGATAATATTATTTAGTAAAGGGTCTAGATGCCCTAAATAAATTTTAAGATTCAAGGAAGGCTGTAACTTGTTAAACCCTTTAAATTTGTAAGTGTTTGAGTTGTTTAATGAGAACCTGTGAAGTGAGCACAGGATGCTGTTGCAGAAGTTTCCTCACCTTCTAAGAATTTACTTCGTTCAAAGTTACTCTCCTTAACATAATGCTTACGACAGATAAGTGATCCAACAGAATCCAAGAGCAGCCTGAAGGCCATCTTAACACATTCTTTATTTTCTACTGAGGAGAAATTGCTGGCAGAACTAGATGCTATAATAGGGAAAAAAGGAACAAGAATTATCATTTGGAATCTTAGAAGGTAAGATGCCAGTCTGGTCTCTTGTATCTCATTTGGTCTGTATACACTGAAAGGTAACATATATGTACAAGAGGGTGTTGTGGTTTTTTTTGTAGAATAATTCCAGAAGTCTGTGGGCAGTTAGCTATAACTGGGAAACTAGACTCAAACTTGTATGATTGAAGGGCTGTAACATTGCATGAGAACTGTTGCTAGTATCTCAGGTAACAAATTAAAAGAGAGACTGTAAAGGACTTTCATATTTTCCTTTGATAAGATACTGTTGCTTTTGTCAGAAAGAAAATTGAAGTAGATCAAGTGTCTATCTGTTAATTTCATAGGTCTGAAACATGATTGCAAAAGTTGAAGCAAAATATTTGTATGTACAGGCAACTATTACTGGCTTTTAAGTAAGTTTAGAGTCAGCAGTATCTTTCTAGAGTGATCTAGACCTTCCTAAACTTGTCAAGTGTTTATAATTAAATAGAAATCCAAGTAAATAAATACAGCTGTGTATTTATCTTATTTATGTACTTAATCTCTGTGGTATTGTTCACAGCAGTAGAGATTTCCAGGCTTTCCTAGCTTTAACTTGCTTGTTGCTGCTTTTTTTTCTTTTAACAGTTGTTAAAAAAAAAAAAAAAAACAAACCTACTGCTAAAAAAGTTTAAAAAAAACCAAACCTGCCACTGCTGCTGTAGTAGTGACAGATGGGTGTCATCACTTCCCATCTTCCTCTTCCTTGCCTTTTCTTCATGTCTTTGCTGATGCCTATTAGCAGGGAATGTCTGAGGATCTGTCCAGAAAAGTGTTAGCATGCCTTTAACTCTGGTGCCACTAATTGACTGGGAAGATGCTGTTTTATGCTACGGTCTTAAGTGTTTAGCTTACTGTAGTTTTAAATATTTTCAGTAACAAAGTATCTATAGTAACCAATTCTGAACTGTTCCAGTCCTGTGGATTTGGCAAGAAACTAGCTTGCTTTTCAGTTAATCTTTATTGTTGCCCATCAGAAGAGTGGTGGTGGGGAGAGGGATGAAAACCAGACCTGGATGAATATAGATTAAATGTTACAGGACAAATCTCAGTCAGTTACAGCAGGTGAGAAGTTAGGGTTTGGTTTTTTAATTTCACTAATTTATTGTGAGTATTAGAGGCCTGAATCACTTTCAGCTTACGTGATTTTAATACAAGAATGCTGGAGATAATGTGTGTATTATTAAATCTGGTTGTTTCCCCTTGCCACCTGCTCCATAAGAAAAACTTCACCTCCTTTATACTTCAGAAACTAATTTGCATTGCCTGGGTAGAGTTTCTTTTTATTTTTAGGTATGAATATTTTTAGGAATGTGCATCACTTTAGTGCTTGAGCAGAAGAAAATGGATAACTCGGCTTACTGGGCAAGATTACTTTCATGTTCTGAATTTTGGAGTGTATTCACAGGAAGTCATGGGAAAGAAATTTTGGAGTAGTTTGTTGTTTCTAATATTTTGTAATCAAATCTATGTTAAAAAAAAAACCAAACCAACGAACAGAAGCCAAACAGAGCTGTTCCAGTATTAAAAGACTTGTATTTGTGGAATATTTGTGCCAAATCTGAAAAATCTCAATGCAGTGCAAAGGTACTGTCAGCATACTGCACTGTATACATCTGCAACTAAATATATCTTGTGAGTAGACCAATAAGAAACCATGATAATTACTGAGTTGGAAAATTGTGGTGTCATTTTTGCACCTGGAAAGTCCTGGAAAGGCAATTTGTAGTGTTCAGAAGTTTTGGATTTAGAAGGAATGCAAGTGTCTTGGTCCATCCAGAATTTAAAGCTGATACTGTCTGCTTTTATTTATGAAATGTGACCTGTTTAGAATTAAGTTAGAATTCATGAATGTCTCTGGTATTCCTTGGATATGAGAAAGGAACTGGTGAACTAGTATGTGCATTTTAGGAAATTGGTGAGGAAAACCAACATGGCTCAAAGCAGTTCCTTTTCTCTTGCATCTTTGTGATACCTGCTGGGTCCACCACAAGATCTTATCTTGTGTTGCCTTTTTTTCATAACTAGTGTCATCTTTATTTTTTAGAGATAAAAATGATAAAACAGAGTTTGACTTTGACAAGGATAAATATGACATCAGAATTCCAGAAGACTTAGATGAAACAGGCAGAAGAGGATATAAAAAACAAGAGAGAATGGATCAGATTGTTCCAGAAAGTGACTACTCACTGCGGGTATGTGTAACTTCTTAAGAAATTTGTTTATTTTTGGAAGCTGGAGGGGTGTATGTTTTTATTTCTATGTGCTATACTACAGGAGTGTTGATTGGGGTGTAGGGTGAATGTCAGAATTTAAATGTTAGGGTAATATGCTAATGTCAGTTTTTAAAACTGAATGTGGAGTATCTTCATACTTGTGTAAACGTTTGCTGTTTATTTGGAAGATTGCTGGGGTTTATGCAGTGTTACAAATGACTTTCACTGAACGTAGCTGCCACTATGCACTAAGGAGCAAGAAGGAAATGCAATCAATAGCTTCAGAAACGAAATGGGGGGTGTGTGATTGTCAGAGTGAACAACGTTCTATTCTAGTGCAGCTACAGGTGCATGGAATACTGATACATGCCCATGTGAATCTTTTAAAACAGTTAGGTTTTGGTTGGCAGTGTGTCACGGCTGGGTTTCACAAAGAGGTAAAGGAATGCAGAAGCAGCTCTGTTGTTGGAATACACGCATGCAGACGGGGAAGAGGCTTTTCTAAAGGCTAATTGATGTGACTGTTATCTCCACTATTTATTCATAAGCTTTGATGACTTCTCTTTGTAAGAAAGTGCATCTGGAATGACTAGGTATTCTGGGCACTTCTTGTGGATAATATTCAGAAGTATAATTCCAGTTGAACTAAACCCTTCAATTATTCTAAGTTTCACTGAAGTCCTATATCCACTTCTATTACTACAAGTTGTAAATACAGTGATAAACTAAATGCAAATTAAAATTCATAGTTCTACACATTTATAAGAAAAATGCATAGCTCTTTTCAGGCTATGATAACATACAGCCAGTTGAAACAAAGTTAATATGCTTGCTTCTGTTATTTTAAAGTTTGTAGTAGAATTTTTAAGCTCTCAATAGTGGTAAGAAAAGAGGCATGTGTGTTTGCGAGCTCTTTTAGCTGTAAAACTGAATCTTCAAACACCTGATTAACTTGCCATATTCATAAAAGTTGTCATTCAATTGCTGTTAATTTGTGATAGATATATGCTTATTATGCACACTTGCATTTCCTAGTTTTTTTTCATGTTCAAGTTGGAAAAACCCACACATTTCATAAAATTTAATTAAAACTTGAGTTTGTCTTCGTAGATTTGTACAGTAAAATATTCCTACCTTGAGATTTTGGGTTTTTTTGTTTGTTTGCTTGTTTTTTGGTTTTAGTAACAGGAGTTTCTGTATGTTTTATAGGCCTATTGCAGTATTTTATACCTGAAGCCAACAATGCAGATCATTCTGCGAGGACAAAAAGTGAAAACACAGCTGGTTTCCAAGAGCCTCGCCTTCATTGAGCGGGATATATATAGGCCAAAATTTTTGAATGTATCCTTTCCAAATATTTACGTTGTTGCCTGCTGAATTTAATGGTGTGACTGTTCATGTAACCTGTCTGGGTTCTGCTGGGTGTGTTGCAGTTATACATGTGGGTTTGGGGGAGTTTGGCGGAGGGGGAAGGGTTCTTTTGTTTGTTTGATTCTTGTGAAGATATACTGAAGGAATTATTTCAATATAAAAAGCAAATTCCAGCATCCAGTTTAGAATGAACACTCAATAACTATATTGATGTTACGTGAGATTAACCAGGTTTTTCCTTAATATTTGGTAAAAGGCTAAAACAGTAAGAATTACTTTTGGATTTAACTGCAGAAACAAAGATCATTATGGAATAATGATGTACCATAAAAACAGACTCATCAAAGCTTATGAAAGAGTTGGCTGTCAGTTAAAGGTAAGAAGTTAAAGCTCAAAAATATTTTAACATCTTCAGAAATCATTTTCACTCAAATGCTGATTTGAAAAAGAACACAGATGGAAACTAGAATATTGATGTATCCTTTATAAAACCACCATTTATTTATTTTTTTTTTTTAGTTTGTGCAGCAGTTAAAACAACTGCATATAATTTAAGACAATATTTAATGTTTTGTTTTGAAACTAAGCTTGATACACAAAATATGAGCCTGAGTGTATAATTCAGAACAAAGAGGCATTTTATTTTACGTAAGGGTCTTGTGCCAAGAGTTCCTTTTTTGGGAAGGAATTGTAAGCCAGAAAATTGTTTTTACCTAGTGTGTATATATGCTATAATTACCTTTGACAAACTTGTGCAGTATTAACATGGAATATGTGTTGGTTTTTCTGATAGAACTTAATGTCTTACAGGCAAACAACATGGGTGTTGGCGTAGTGGGGATTATTGAATGCAACTTCCTAAAACCAACTCATAACAAACAAGATTTCGACTATACAAATGAATACAGGTAATTGTATATTTTTATGTAGACTTTTTATTGAATAGTGGTGTTCACTGTAGAATACTTGATGATAAAGGCTTCTTTTCAAAATAGCAAAGAATAAAAGCTTACCTTCCATCATTATGCTGTGTGACTGTTCTGAATATTAGGGATGGGATGTTTACACTTACACTCCCATAAAACAAACAGCCAAGTCCCTTCTTTCTCTTCAGCTGGGAGAGACAGAAGCTCCCCAGTGAAGGCATGTACGTGACGTTCTGATTTCACAAGCACATGTACATTTGTTGGTCCCCTGAGTATCGACATGGCCCCTTTGTCCTCCTGGTACCCCTGCCTGGATCCCAGCCCTCTTACCTGCTTCACAGGTGTCCTGCATGTTGGATAGTGCAGTTTGACGTTTGCTAGCAAATGTGCACTCTCACATAGTCTTTGCCATACACATATGCCTGGGATAAAGAATGAGATTATGCAGAGAGTTAGGAAAATATAAGAATATGAGACAAGCTGTGGTGATCAGGCACAGGGCTTAACCAGACAGCTGTACTGACAGAACCTGTTTTATATGTAACCTACACCTTTCATACCCGTACGTTGCCTCACAGTTGGCATAGTAACACTGACCCACTCCAAACATCCTGGACATCTCAAGTTTGCATCCTTATCAGTTGCAAAATGCTAGTTTGCTTGCAGTTTCTTGATAGTCTGTCAACCAGTGTGACTGATAATTGCAGATGAGTGTTTTCACCTAGAATATTTCCTCTTTTAAATCACTGAAGTGGCTAGTTACACAATCTGAACTAAGATTCTGCTTGCCCTGAAATGAGTGGAATGCACCTCACTCAGTTGAAAGCCCCAATATAGTTTATTTAAGAAGATTAACAATGTGAGTAATTTAGTGAAGTGTAGCAAAGAGTCAACAAAGGTTAATTGAGATTCAATTTGATGGCAGGGTCACTACATTACTTGCTACAAGGCAAGCTGATTAAAGAAAGCAATAGGATTATAATATTTGTGTAGGTCTATATATGATATGATTACAATGTGTATGTGAGTGAATGTGCACAGTAAAATGATTTGGAGTTGGGTTAGAGTGTTATTGGGGGATGGGAGATAGGAAGGGGGGTGAGTGCCCCTCCTGTTGAGTTACCAGGGTTCCATGTTGGAACTCTCCGAGGAGCTGAGGTGTGGCTAAATCCAATCTGCCACCCAGCCAGTGGTTTATGACTAAGAATATTGGGGAAGCTGGGGATATTAGAGCTAAGAGAAATCCTCCTGTTCGGTCACAAGGTTCAGAATAGAGCCCCTTTCCCTGTGAGCTCCCTTGTCACAGAGCTGGTCAATGGTTTATGGCTAAAGATTTTTTTGGGATATTGCGATTTCAGTGTAGCACTGGGTGCAACGTCGTGCCTTGTGAGATAAGCGATAGCAGCAACCTGAGTAAATCAACACCAACCTGGTAACTTAAAACTAACAGTTTCAAAACCAAAACTTGGTAATAGTAAATATAATGATCCACATACGATTGAACAAAATTTACTAAGCAAATCACACACACACAGAACACTGTATCATGTTAGAGGCCAGCATATAATCAAAACTTTGCCTTTCTGCAGTTTATAATAAATTTGAGTACCCCAGGGTCTTCAGGACCTTTCACAAAGGTCCTGAAGACTGCAAATACTCGTGTCTCCGTTTGTCAGCCTGTTACAAGCTGCCAGTTGCTCCCTTTGTCAGTCTTAGCAGCAAGCTGGTGGTTCCCTTCCTCAGCTTTACCAGCAGATGGTCAGAGTCTAGCCTGAAAGGTGTTCCAGCTCAGGGGGAGACTCAGCCCACTGAGATCCTGGAGAACTGCTATGGGCCCCACTTTAGGATTGGTATTTATAGGGCCATAAGGTGGTTGACTTTAGTGAGTACTAGCCAGTACTTTTCCACTGTGGCCATTTATCTTATCAGGCTAGCTTGGCTCTTCCCTCATGGGGCTGAGGTCTTTCACTTTGTCCAGGGTATTCAGGAGCTATGGATCTAGCTGAGGGGCACCCAGCTAATCCATCTCACTGACTCCATCCCTGGGAATGTGTGGAGTAATAGTTTTGGTTCCAGGTGGGTGCACAAGGTCGAAATGCCCTGGCCACCAGGATTTACCAAACTTTCCAGCTTTTTGTATTGGAAAACTAAGCAACAGTTGGTATTGATTTTGCCATCCAATATTAAAGGCAGACTTTTTACAAAGCAGCCTTGAGGGTGGGTGAGGTCTGTACCACCACACTGACCAGTTTGTTTCTGGTTGTTGTCTTTGTTAATGCCAGTTGGTCAGGTTTTATGACTCTCCTTTCCTTACCTTCCTAACTGAAAAAATAAATACTCTCACACTCCAGATATCCTTACCAGTTACTGTTACTGACCAGGGTTGTTCTTGTCTTTATCTGCCTTGTCAGTGAGATTTGTCTCTGTATGGTCTTGTTTATAGTTCCTTTGACCATGTGCACTTAAAGAAGAAGACACTTTCCTTCTGTGTGCTCTAACACTTGCTTTCAGTGTGGACTTAGAAATTTAGGGTATTGAGACTCAGAAAGATAGGTGGGGTACGCTTTGCCAGGAGAAGTCATTACCTTTTTCAGGCTGCGTGTTTGGCTCCTCAGCCAGTTGTGGTTCAGCTTCCACTGACAGCCTGAATTCTCCTCAACTCCTTTCGTGAATTGATGATATATGTGCAGAGCTGCACGTGAAGATAACCCAGAAACCACACCAGAGTACTGTAATCAATAGAGCTGTTAACTTCAGCAGTTGAGGGGCTATAGCAACATAAATCTGGTCGTTCTTGCTGTTGGAACAGCAGTCCTCTGGAGGAGGAACAGCAAGCCTTATAGCTGCCACAGCCACTGCAGTTCAGTCTGCCTTTATCTTTAAATGATACCCACAGTTTGTGCTGCTCTTTGCAGTGATACCACCAACCTTAAACAATTCCTCTGTTCCTAGCACCACTGTGCTAGCAGAGCCGTTAACAGGAACACAAGGTGAAGCAGATCTGGGAACCAGTCAAACTGGAAAATGACTCTTGTGTTAGATTTTTCAGTACAGCTGTTCCCTAAACTGTTTCTTTCTTGGTGGCACTGACAGCTCTCTTGGCAGAGTGGGGAGGAATTAGGCTGTGGTAGGATAACCACTTGTGTTGACCAAGGGTTGCACTATGTTCCCACAGGCTGGCACAGTGAGCACTGCATGCTTTTTTACTTGATTCTCTTCAAAAACTCTTGTAACGTGGGCATAAAAATACTATATTTGAAAGATCTTTTCTAAAGGTTTTTTTGCAAAGAGTGCTATAAGTTTTCAAAAGGTAACTTTACAGCCTAAAACAGCAATGTAGAACTGCTACTGTAATTTCATGATCAGTGGAAGCTGACCTGCCCTTCTTCCCTCTTCAGGAGAGAGGTGCAATCCCATCCAGGCGTTGTTGCTCGTTTCTGCCCTTGTGGTACATCCAGGGTTTTTTTTCACAGAAATTCATGACTTGGGTTCAGAGGTGATCTACACCAAAATTCTTTAGGTTAGACCAGTTCACTGCATGAACACTTGTGTTAGTTGAAAGCAGGGTGGTGCAGGTGTTGGAGTAAGCCAGGCAGGGAAGGATTGACTTTCAGGCTCTTGTTTTACAGGCACTAAATTCAGCACACTGGCAAGAGACAGTCTTACCTCTACTTCACCTGTGGGGCTTGTTGCAGTTGTTCTGCACCCTGTGTGTGCCAGCTCCAGTAGTCATTGAGCTGCACTATGAGCCCTGATCTGGAAACTAATTCACCTAAAAATTAACCTAGGGTATGATGGGCCTGCTGCTTTTAGCAGTAGGTTGGCTTTATTGCAAACTGATTTTTATTGCAACTGATTGCTTTTGCAATCTCCATGTAATACTGTTGTACACCAGCTTAGAGTAGTCATGAACCTCCGGTTAATGGATGTGCAGGAACATCGGCCAAATACCCAGCTAAGTACTGGATTGACAGGTGCTTTTGAACTCTTTTGTTCTGTGATTGAGGTTTAACTGGTGAGGTAGCTTCAGGGTTTGCACTCTGTATTCACAGTGCTTTTGAACTGAGAACTCTTGATTTCAGTCTTTGTCTGTGCTCCAACTCATAATTCCAGTAATTTCTTTGCTGACAAGCATGACTTCACAGAATTCCTAATTTCTAGCATTTTCTAAAAGCAAAAAAAGCTTACTGGTATGCAAATAGAAGTATTAGAGTGTTTTGTACATGTATTCTTTCACTGTAATTTAGAAAGATTCTTTCTGTGCTATGATTTGATTATTTACAGTGATCTTCTGAAAATTTTTCCTGTTTAGACTTACAATAGCAGCATTAGGAGAAAAGCTCAACGATTATTGGAATGAAATGAAAGCTAAGAAAAATGAAGAATATCCATTAGCTTTGCCAGTTGAGGAGATACAGTGAGTATCATCTCTCAGTAGAAGAATTCTACGTGCTGTTATTACTGTTTTGCACTCAGTCATGAGAATGAACTCTTCCTGTTACAGAAAGCAGCCTGACCAGACATGGGTCCAGTGTGATGCGTGTCTGAAATGGCGGAAGCTGCCTGATGGGATAGAGCACTTGCCAGAGAAGTGGTACTGCTCACTCAACCCTGACCCACAATTCCGGTAAGATTAGGCCTTGATAAATATCTAAATGCTACTTCTAATTCTTTTTTTATCACCTGTTATAAACGTGGATGTTAAGCTCTTTCTGTGCCTTTTTGTTTGCTTTTTTCTTTCCTCTCTAACTCAGGAATTGCAATGTGCCAGAAGAACCAGAAGATGATGACTTAATACATCCTACATATGAGAAAACTTACAAGAAAAAGTAAGTAATAGAGACTTTCATACAGGTATCTCAACATTAGAGAAGAAATCTGTAAGCTAAATTCCCTTTTCTCTGACCTGTGGTACAAGTGCAACTTTTCTGGGAATATATCCAGCCAGAAAATAGTGCCCAGAAAAAAAGACTTGTTAGTAGCAGTGAATAGATAAATAGCACTGTTCTTTTCTGTTATTTTAATGCATGTTGGCATTACATTAAAATTTATGTCTTTGACTTAATACCTGTTTTCCCTCCTAATTCAAAATTAGAAAAGTCATAACAAAAGGGGCCTCTCATTTAATAATGACTAAGGATAACAATGAATCAATTTGTGTTCAAATGCAGCTCTCAAAGAGGGGTATTGCTTCATAATAGTAAGTGCTATGAGAGTAGTTTGGAATGCTGGAGAAGCAAGACACTAGGGCTGTTAGGAGACCTTGTCTAGGTCGCTGTTTTCAATTTCCCTGTTGAAACAGCTGAACACCTTAATAGAATAATTTAGGAATGAGGGGATTCTTATCTAACGTGTATGGGGGGAGGGGAAAAAAACTGACTTGGGTCATTTTAATTAATTCTGGGCAGCCTTGTACAAGTGGGAGTTTTTAATTTTTTTTAAAAAACCTCCTAATTGGAGAGAGTACTTGGTTGAAGTTAAGCAAACTTTAAGCTATACTAGCTTTTAAGTTTGTGCACAAAATTTTAATTCAATAAACCAGAATACGTTCATTGGAATTTTATTGTATCTAGCTGAGATACTGTGTTTGCCTTAGATTTTGAGTTTGGTTTGGTTTTATAATGAATTAACATTTTCAATCTAAGCTCTTTTTTTTTTTTCTTACTGCTTTGCAGAGACAGGGAAAAAGTGAAGAAGCGAATAGAGTATGGTCACCAGGTAACTCTTGATAGGAAACTGACTTTGGCAAGGGAGTTGGGTTTGCTGGCAACAATACTGTGCAGCTGGATTGAATAGGGCGGGCTTTGGGTTACTCTGCTTCAGGTAGTGGCCAACTGACTGGTTCTACATCCTGTTCCATTTTGGTAGCTATGCTCACTACTGGCAGACCGAAAATCCTGTCCTTGCTGTTCACTATTGGAAAATACACCATTGCTTTCTATGTAGTAGTCCTTAAGAAAGAGTTTGAGAGACAAAGCCCTCGCACAAAACAACACTAGAAAAGATGTCAGTCATTAGTACAAGATGCAAGGAGGTATTCAAATTAAATGTAGATGCAAATCAATGTGGTTGAGTAATGAGAGTGTGTGGCTTGTAACCCAGAATCAAATTTCCCAAGTGTGACTTAGCTTAAGTTGCTTTCAAAGTAAAGCTCTAACCTGAGACCACTCAATTTATGGAGATTTTTTTTGCCCTTTAAACCTATATACGTAATTGTATTTTTCTGTCATTACTTTTACCCAAGTGTGAAATTAATTTTTCAAAGTATTGCTCATTTGAGACAAACTGAATTTATTTATGAACAACTGTGGCAGAGATGGCTGTTCCATACTTCATGTAAGATGGTCAGACTTCAGAGAGAGGTACAGCTTGGGCAAAACTCTTGCCTGAGATTCTACTTAGTAATTTAAAATAGCTGTACCTAGAGAAAAACTCATAAGGTCAGAAAGCTGCATTCTGACAGCAACAAATCCATGCATGGAGAGCAATGTACAGCTTAGTAGATAGTATTCAGAGTCCTCAGAGACAGCCGCCAGAAATCTGCAATTACGACAGGGAACTTGCTGCTTTCTGATGTGTTACACCTTAAACCAGCATGAAGGAAATAATTCACATGCATCAGCAGTTTGGGGGAGGGGTTGTGCAATCATTAAGAAAGGTGGTGTTAGTCTAGTTGGGCTTTCTTACTGCAAAATATTGAGCCTGGGTTCAAGATGATCCTTGCAACATAAGAAATGTTGGTCAGAATTTGGGGGGTTGGCAGAGAATTAGGAGAACTGCTCAAACCTATTCTGCAGAATCTACTAATGTCTGTTTCTGTTCGTTCTTAAAAAATATCTTCCAGATCAATAATGAAATGTTTTTAAAAACACCTGTTTCTTCAAGTAAAGACTTCAAAACATTCTCACCTGTGAGTGGGAAGGAAGCTGTTCCAAGATCACTTTTACCAGAAACATTAAATGCTTCTGTGAAAAGATCTATGCTGCTTTTAAATAGATCAGTATCTTCACCTCATTCTGATTCTGACAACAGGTTAGTGAACCTGTACAAGGTAGATTCCTATTTATTTCTAAAATTTGCAGTTTGTTTATTAAAATGATGGTGTTGGGTGTAGTCTCATCCTCGGGCAACAGCTGCCAAAATTCTTAAGTCACTTTTGGGAGTACAGGAGAGTACAGCAACCAGCAGGTTGATTAAAGATACGTGAAACCTTTATGAAATACAAAAGCGAATTTGGCAAAAAATACTGTGCACTGATGAGGAAAACTGCTTACTGGCATGTCCCTTTAGGACAAGGCTGTACTGTGTTAACCAGACTCCACAGTATGTTCTCTTTGATGTCTGTTTGCTAAGTAATGGGTGCAGGGGTTGTTCCTGCAAATAGTGAGTCTGTTTCAAAGTGATGTGTGAAGTTAATAATTTAGTGTATGAATGTCAGCTACTAGTTTTTACAGGAAAGGTATTTATTCTGGCTGAACATCCTCAAATACTATTCTAGTTACTGAGTGGCAGTTTTTAATACTGCTTGTGGAAACACTAAACAGTGTGAAACAAATGACTGCAATATTGGAGCAATACAATAATCTGTTTAATATTTTGCTTTTCAGTCTCAAACGGAAGATGGCCAGTTGTGTGACGCCTGTGTCTCTAAAAACACCTCGATTAAATGACAAAACATTCAACAACCATGATGATGATGATGTCATTATTTTAGAGGAGAGCAGTACTCCAAAGCCTTCAGCAGATTCTGATGTTCCTGTAGTAAAAACTGAATGTATTAATCTGGATCAAGAGCAGAGGAGGGAAGAAAACTCTGGTGTCAGAGACCCTTGCAGTGCACCTGCTTCAGAATCAAAAAGTGAACAGTTGACCTCAGCAACACAGACAGAGCTCCCAAACTTAGTTGTAAAAAAAGAAGAGGTAGAAGATGACACTGATATCCAGATTCCCAGGGCAGAGACGGAACCTGAACAGCGCAATATTAATGATGTTTCTGAGATGTCTGTAGATCTTGGAAATGAACTGAAAAATCAGCTGCATTTATTAAACAAAGAAAAAGAAATGTACCAAAACAAATGTGCAGTATTAACCAAACAAGTAGAAACACTGGAACAGAGGATTTTAGAAATGAATAATAAGTATGTAAAAAAAGAAATGTGCCATCAGTCTACTGAGACAATTTCTTCACTTGAAGAAAACGTTAATGAAAGAAGTTTGGCAGAAATGACCATTCGCTACGAACAGGCCTTAGAAGAAATAGCAAAACTAAAGGAACAGTGCAGTACCCTGCAGAACTTAAAAACTGAATGCAGTAAGTGTGCTGATGCTGAAAGTAAGAGTGAGGTGGATGAAATTGCTGTGCAACTGGATGATGTTTTCAGGCAGCTGGACAAGTGCAGCATTGAGAGAGACAGATACAAAAGTGAGGTATGTTTGTTAAAACTGTATTTTTTTTAATGGGTGTTTCATAGCAATTGTAGTACACGATGTGTTGTATAGTTCAGTTCACCAACTAAATCAAGCCACCTAAAAGGGGGAAGAAGTACTAAATTAGCCTAAGAGCTTCTGGTTTTTTACATCCATAGATAAAAATAAGCAAACCTCAGAGAGGCTGTAAGGCTCTGAGTGGCTGTGACTGCAAAAGAATTGTGGGATCGTTTAGGCTGGAAAAGGCTTTTAAGATCATCAAGTCCAGCCATTGAAAGACTGAGCAGGCTTAGAGGGAACACGTGTACAGCCGTTCAGCTGACAGCTGGCTATTTTATAGCAGTTTGTCTAGATTGTCATATCTTAAAATCTCACTGAAAACTTAATTAAAAGCAGTCAACAAAGTTAAATGATTTACATTTGTAGAAGTTATCTTCATTTTATTCTACCACCCTTTTTTTGATCTATAGAATTATTTTTATTTACTTGCCAGATCGAACTACTAGAAGTGGAAAAAAATCAAATTGCCTGTCAGTGTGAAGAACTCAAAGAAGAAATTGCACAGTTAAAAGCTTCAATTCCACAAGCAGTAGCACGTACAAATGATTCTACCAGCAGTAATGTAGAAGACTCTGTAAATTTTTCTGATGGAGAAAGGTATCGGTTTTGTTCTTTATAGACTATATTTCAAGTAAGATTTTGGCTGGCTGATTGTATCTGAAACATGTTGATGAAGGTCATGTCTGATAATCATAATAAAATGTGATGCTTGGAATTCTTTCTTGTGACTCCTAACTCAGTAACTTTTTTTTTTTAATCAAGTGATTGATTCCATTTTTTTATTCAATTGGTCATTGCACAGTAAAATACCATAGTGACACTTCTTAAAATATTAAAAATGTTATTTCTAGACACAAGTTGCAGAACAAGGGGAGAGAGAGGAGGCAGGAAAGGGTGTGATCATTGGCTTATGCTGTGTAGATGAATTTCATTTTTATATTCTCAGTTTCTTTTGGGGATTGATACTGCTCTACTGAAAAGAGTTTGGATTTGGTTCTGAAACTTGCTTTTCCTGTAAGAACTTCTTGCTGCAGACCAATCCTATGGAGCTAGGTTGTGTCCAGATAGATCTGTGAATTAAACAAGTTGTTTAAATTTTTAAGTAGCGAGCTTGCAGCTCTCTGTTAATAGAAATATCAAACACCCAAAAGAAGTACACATACCAGATGGAAGCAGGGATAATCAGTCCAGCAG
>NW_008602093.1:25505-33674 GCF_000691845.1 Merops nubicus
TAGGTGTGTAGGATGGAATTGAAAGCCAGAGCTTCTCTGGAGTCAAAACTCACAAAGCCTGTGAAGGGTGATCAGAAGGGCTTCTGTAAGCACAGTAGTAGCAGCAGGGGAACTAAGGAAAATGTGGGCCTGCTGCACAGTGGGGCAGGAGCTTAGCAGCAAACAATGTGAGGTATGTGAGGCACAAATTACTGAGGTACCTGCTATCTTCATTACCTTGTGTTTGACTGGAAAGGTCTGCCCTGATCCAAGTGGTAATCTTAGGGAGTGAAGCATTACCTGTAATGAGTGGTGACTGAATTAAGGGACCATTTAAGCAAACTCAACATACAAGTCCATGTGACCAGACGAGATGCATCAGAGGGAGCTGACCAACTGATGGGGAGTTGGCCTTGCAATTGTGTCTTTCAAAGGTTGTGGCAGTTGAAGCTCCCAATGTCTGGAAGCAGGTCATTGTGGTATCCATATTTAGGATAGGCAGAAAGGAAGATCTTGGCTACAGGCTGGTCAGTGTAGTCTCACTCCCTGGGAAGACTATGGAGCAAATCTGCCTGTAAGCCACCTGCAGCCCCATGACAGTCAAGGTGCTTAGGAACAAACAGTATGGATTTACTGAGGGCAGACCGTGCCTTTGCAGCCTCATTGCCTTTTACAATGAGATGACCAGCTCTGTGGGGCTTCATTTTAGCAAAGCTTTCCATGTGGGCTGCCATAACCACATGATAGCAAAGCTTGTGGGATATGGTTTGGATATGTAGACTTAGGAAGTGGGTATTAAAATTGGCCAAACTGCTGATTGGTATCAAGACCAGTAATGGCTAATGCCTTCATTAATGACCTAGATAATGGAGCAAAATTAGCTCATATTTGTGATGACATCAGACTGTTGGGAACCATTGATACTCTGGAGGGTAGGTCTGCTGTTGAGGGACCTTCATAAGTTGGAGATACAGACAGAAGGAAACCTCATGGAAATTCACCAAGGGCAATAGCTAAGTTCTGCATGTATGTTGGAAATATCCCATGCAGCTGAACAAGCTGGAGACTGCTCATAGAAAAGCAGCTCGGAAGATGATGTCCTGTGATGCTGGTGGACCAAAAGTGGAATGTGAGTCAGCAGTGCTTTCTTGTGGTGGGAGGGCCCAGTGCCTCCTGGGCTATACTGGCAAGAGTTCAGCAGCTTGAGGGAAGTGATTCTTCTCTACCATTGGGCATTGTGAGACCAAAAATGTAGTACTGTGTCTAGTTTGGGGGTCCCTGGTATATGAATGACTCTGGCATATTGGAGCAAGTCTACTGAAGGGCTGCCAAGATGGGCAGCAGCCTGGAGCACCTGACCTAGAAGGTGAACCTTAGGGAACCTGCCTTACAAAGAGTGGGTCACTTTCAAATCCTATTGATCTCTTCTGCTGCCTGATGAGAGAGCGCAGAAAAGATGAAGCCTGCTTCTTTTTGTGAGTACAGGGATAGGATGAGAGGCAATGGACGCAAGCTGCAGCAAGGGCAACTCTGAATGTTAGAGGAGAAAAATGTTCACACTGAGGGTAGTCAAACCTGGCAAACAGGACCCAGGGAGATGGAGATTTCACAATCTGTTGTGGTTTGAGGTTTGGAGTGGGGGTGTGACCTTCCAGCACCTGGGAGGACCCCGGGTGGGGGTGAACCGTGTATTCCTTCCCCTTCCGGGACACACTCTGGGAAAGAGGCAGGAAGTGGGTGCTAGTCTCTGCTCCTGCCCTGCGGCTCCTGGTCCAGGCGTGCTTCGCTCCGTGGGACCTTTGGAACAATTCTGAGGGTTTTCTATATCTTGTTTTACTTTTGTATTTTCCCAATCTTTGTATGTATTTTTTCTTACCTCCTTTTTTGTTTTCTGTTCCCTGTTAAACAATATACTTTATTTTTCATTTAACTCTGAATTGGTTTTCAAAGTCTCTCTCTCTCTCTCTCGGGGGGGGAAGAGGGGAGCACATAGTTCTGTTCCGTGTGGGTCCTGCCCTGAACCCCTTTTTACACGGAACCAGGACACCATCGTTGGAGATTTTCAAAACACAAGAAGGTCCTAAGCAACCTGTTCTGAGTTAGCCCTACTTTAAATATGTGTTGGCAGAAGGTGTGGGAAGGGACTGCTGGATGACTTCCAGAGACCCCTTTGAATGGATTTTTTTTTTCTGTAGTTCAATCTCCCCTTTTATCTGCCAGCGTTTCACTTTCCTCTTCGAGCATTTGACTTGTGCTGCCTAACAGAATTAGCAAATATACACAGGACTTGCACGTAACTTCTACCAGAAGTCCTGGCTTATGATGGTGCTGTGAAGACTGGCTACTGGAGATCAGGGAACTGATGATAGAAGGAAATGCTCAAAAGAACGGGTAGGTGATTTGGGAGCAGATCTGTCAGGAAGAAGACAGAGCAAGGGGATCCAGGCAAGAAAGCAAAAAGAGGAGGCATAGCATTTTCCTGTACTAGAACTCTTACCTTATTCCCTCTATATTTTGCAGGCTTTGGACAAACTACTTTCTTGCTTTCATCTTATCTTCTTTTTCTCCTTTGTTGCTATAGGTGGTAGTAGTGCTTCTAAATATGTAAAAGTACTGGGATTTAAATTGTTTTGAGAAATAAAAAGTTGTTGTGCGATAAAGGATGGTGACAGTGCTTATCTGCAGACTTAAAAGCATTCAGAAATATTTCTGATCTGTTTTGGGGAAGGCAGAATTTGGTTTAGCCCTTCATATTTGTTTGAAGCTAAGGGAATATGCACCTTCAAAATTAAAACCTGAGAGGCTCAGCTCTGAAAAAAATGACAGATTTTTAAATTATCTTGTTGTGGCTTTAACTGCAGCAGTTTTTTGTTGTTTTATGGAAGTCATGTACAGAGCCTTTCCAGTATGGAGTGTTAGTCCAGCTGTGTTAAATAAAGTACTGTGTATTTGAACATAAAGCTTCATCTGCCTCTAAACATATTGTATTATTTCTTCACAGCTTGAAACTACGCTCTCTTCGGGTGAACGTTGGACAACTTCTGGCTACAATCATGCCTGATCTAGACTTGCAGCAAGTAAATTATGATATTGATGTAGTAGATGAAATTTTAGGACAAGTTGTAGAGCAAATGCATGAAATCAGTAGTACTTAAGGTATTACGGTTTTAGGAGACTCTTACGTGATCTTCCATTATAACCTTTGTGTAGGTTCAAAATTGTATATACTGCTTCTTCACTTTATATATTTGACATAGTTCAGTCAATAAATGTACATATTCTATGCATTTAGATGTTCCCACAGATGCAGTGGGTGTTACCTTCACTTCCTCTTAAAGGAACACTGTTGATACTGACCAACCGTCATGTACTTGATTAAGGATTTTGCTCTTAAAATGTATTTGTAATTAAATTTGCAAATATTTTTATTATTAGGAATCTTAATACTTTTCTACAAAAGCTTTTCGTTGACTTCCGCTCTTCTATAAGCATTAATACTTGTAATTATCTCCTCTTTTAAAATCTAAGTGGTGGAATATATTAAAAATGCAAAAAAGGAACTTCCTTGATTTCCTTTTCAGAATAAACCTTAGTAGTGTTGTTCATGCTACAGTATTGTTTCATTGCTGTCAGCAATGTTGTATGTTGCATTTAAGGGATAGAATTGTAATTAATAGATTAAGACTTTGGCCGTATGGGTAATACTTGTTCTGCTACCAAAAGAAGAAAAATTCTTTAAGGAATTGATGACAACTTTGACTCCCTTTTGGATTTTTTTATGTCCCTGAAGAACATTATCTGCACCTGGCTATGCAGCATGAACAACTCCATGGGACAGTGCTAGGATATTTCAGCCTTTTCAGTGACGGAAACCACATGCCTGTCTCCTGCCCTTGCCACTTCACTGTTGTTTCCTCCGCCCGAGGCCCTGCCTGTGTTTGAGCCCGGCCAGCGGGGTCTCCAGCTCTGCCCTGTAGGCGTTTGAGGCAGCGGAGCTGGTTCCGAAGTGCAGGTGCGTACCGGCACACGGCCTCCGTGTGCAGGGCTCTGCCCTGCTCTTTCCCAAGCCAGAGGCATCTGCCGGCAGAACGGGAGCAGCCCAGCGGGCCACTGGTGAGAACGAGCTGGGCTGGCTCCTTCAAAGCTAGGTAGGATTCCTGGGCAACCTGCGTCCCACATCAGACGCCACCTCCTGAGACCTGAAGGCCTTTTTTCAGGGAAGCTCAGCACTGAGCTGGAGTGACGTAGAGGTTCTGTGATGTATACAAGTGCTTATATGTATTATCTCAAAAAACATGTCATTGCAGTATTAAACATAGAGTCTGCCTTGGAGTCCTTCAGGCTGAGATGCAAGGGTGCTGACACTTGTCTCTGAAATTTACCTTCCTATCAGAATGTCCCATGCTGAGTATGAATGAGTCAGACTAAATCCTTGATTAACTAGTTGAGTGAAAGTACTTTGAAAAGGAGGCATGTTTCCTTACCTGTAGTGGTAGCTCACTACTACAGAGTGAGCTAAAGCTGAAAATGTTCAAATATTGTTTATATTGTTAGCTTAAAGTTTAGACATCTTTTACTATAGGCAAGTTAGGGGAATCCTTCTTCCCAGCCTCCTCCTTTTGATTTTTGTGTTTTGTAGTGACTCTTAAGCCACTAGTTCTGTGTTCTGATGCTCACGCAAAAACCTCCTGGAAGAAATGGTACCTAAAGAAATCACAGTTAGAATGGCAACAATATTCTTAGCCAATTGCATGTCTTTTTGTTTGAAGTTGTCCGTAACAAGAGGAGAGGTGGTTAAGATGGCAGATCCACTTTTACTCTCTGGTGGTATTTGTCATCCAAATTTTGTAATCCAGTGATTACAAAAAATGGTTCTTGCTTTTAAAAAATTCTAAAATTAAAAAAAAAAAAAAATCATGGAATAACATTCAGTGTGTTCATTCCTAGGAAGTGTCTTTTTTACAAAGCAAACATTTTTTGGCTTTTGCACTGCTACTGTCCTGATTTAATTGCATTATGTTCCTTTTGTAGTTCAGTCAGTTTCTTTTGGTGGACAGTATTTCAATTTTAAGATCCTATCTATTCTAATATGCCAATAAAAGTAATGCAATACTGTTGTACTTTATAATGGATAATTTGAATGTTTGATTTTTTTTGAAGAGGTGGCTGTAATATAAGTGTATGACTTTTGAAAAGTTTATATTTTCCATTTATTGGTGTAGTTTTCAATTTCTTAATCGTTATTTATTATGTTTCATCTGACTGTAGCTAAATTTCTTATAAACAGCGGGCAAAATATAGCATATGTCTATATTAAAAATGACAAATTTACCCTGTACATTTACACTTTGGAGAGCAGTGGGCTAATGGAAATGGTTTTTATTGTTAAAATGTATTTTTTGTAAAAAATAAACAGTATAAATCGGAGTTTGCTGGATCAAAACTTGTACGTGATCAAATGCAATGGTTTTGTTTATAAATAAATACTATGCAGAATATTAATATTTCTGGCTTGTTTTAAGTATTTTCTGCCTGTTGGAAAAGGACCCGGGGGTGCTGGTGGACAGACGACTGAACGTGAGCCAGCAGTGTGCCCAGGTGGCCAAGAAGGCCAACGGCATCTTGGCCTCTGTCAGGAATGGTGTGACCAGCAGGAGTAGGGAGGTGATTGTGCCCCTGGACTCGGCACTGGTGAGGCCACACCTTGAGTACTGTGTCCAGTTTTGGGCACCACAGTATAGGAAGGACATTTTGGTGCTGGAGCGGGTCCAGAGAGGGGCAATGAGGCTGGTGAGAGGGCTGGAAAACATGCCTTATGGGGGGCGGCTGAGGGAACTGGTGTTGTTTAGTCTAGAGAGGAGGAGACTGAGAGGAGACCTCATTGCTCTCTACAGCTACATAAAAGGAGGTTGTAGTGAGGCTGGTGTTGGTCTCTTCTCCCAAATTACTGATGATAGGAGAAGAGGAAATGGCCTCAAGTTGCACTAGAAGAAGTGCTAATTGGATATTAGGAAGAATTTCTTCCCTGAGAGAGTGTTTCAGCACTGGAACGGGCTGCCCAGGGCGGTGGTGGAGTCATCATCCCTGGAGGCGTTCAAAAACCAAGTAGATGTAGCACTTGAGGCTATGGTCTAGTGGTTAGGGAAATGTTGGGAGGAAGGTGGGACCTGGTTATCCTGGAGGTCCTTCCCAACCATTGTGATTCTATGATTTTCTGATTCTATGATTTGGTCTTACAAGAAAGCTGGCTCAGTCTGCTTTTGAGCAGAGGACTTGGGCACACCAAACATGCCCTCAGGCCAGGTAGGCATCCTAACTGAGCCCTAAACCAGCTGTCTGACTCTGCTTCTTCAGGTGGTCCTTTTTGTACGGGGAATTCTGTTACCCAGTTACCAACTGTTACTATCATAGGATTTTATTGGCACAAAACTGTTTCTCAGGGCCTTGTTAGAGAACTGTTGTCTTTGTGGTACTAAGTCAGCAGTGACAGGAACACAAACGTAAGAGAGTCAGGGAGGTGGGACCACCTCTTCAGGTGACAGTAAGCTCTTGGATCAGATCAGCTCTCCTTGTAAAAGTTTACCCTTAGGGTTAGTTAATGGATTCCATAGCATGAGAAGCTCAAGCTCTTTCGTATTCTTGGGTTGCTTTTTTTGTGGCTGAGGCATGAGACTGTTTTCCTCTGACCAGTCCTTGATCATCTAGCACAGATGATGGATAAAGAGTTGTCAGGATGCGAGGTGGTGGTGTGGAAAGGATTGCACCTGGTGTGGAAATGTTTTGGATCTGGAAAAAGCAGTGCTGTTATAATCCAGGGTGTGTGTTTGCTGAACTCCAAGGGAGTTCCTGGGTTTAACATATGGGCACGTTTTGTTTTCTGCTGTGCCAGTGCAATTTCAAATGGAGCACAAGGACTTGCACTGCCCTGGTTTTCTAAGCTTAGTCATACTGGCATGGAAATCTTCACTCCCCTCCCGTCAGAACACCTCTTTCTTTAGATTAAGGTTTTGTTTAATCTGTATGCAATAAATCTTCAGTTCTCTTCTGCTCTCTCACCTGCTGTTGGACAGTGTAGTAACTGGTGAGGTCTGCAGAGTGCAGGTGTTGGCCTTAACCACAGGGCCAGTGCTGCTTCTGCCTGCTGGCGTTGGCAAGGTGGCAAGGAGCAGCACAGCCCTTGGTGGTGTGGGAAGAAGGGCAAGTACATGCCAGTTACAAAGGGTGTCATTTTGGTACTAGTTCAATGGAAAGGTTTGCATGTGAAAGGGAAATTTTGGGGATTGGTTGCCCTTTGATGACTTTAAATGTAAAAATACCTCCACTAAATCAATGTTGAGTTTTTTGTTTGGTTGGTTTTGGGGTTTTTGGGGGGTTTTTTTGGGGTTTTTTTTGAGGTGTTTGATTGTGTGTGAAAAATCCTGTTATCAGAGGTTGGTGTTCACAAAAGAGACAGAGGAGTCCTGTAAAAATATACTTTATTTGAATAAAGGGAGAGTCCACTGGCATGTCCCAGTGGGGTCTCTCAAAGTTTCTGGGGGTCACAGCCCCCTTTTTACTCTCATTTCCCGGCCGCATATGTCCCTTCTCCTTTCCCCACTGGCGGAGGTGCTAGGAGAGTACAGACTTCCCGGTCCGCATATTCCCCTGGGAGGAGACGTGACTATGTATAAATCTATTCAGCATGGGTACTGGTTCCTAAAGTTTCAAAGTTTAGGCCCTCCAAACTTCTCCAGGTGGGTAGCTGGTTTTACTCAGTTTCAGTCAAGTTTTCATGTTCTTCCTATCTCCTGATTGGTTCTTTCTGATAAGTTCCCAGACTCTTCTCTCATGTTTGTCTCTTTTATATGCAAAGTGAGCAACTTACCACTGTGGGACACCAGGAACTGCAAACACATACGTTCCTTCCTCTCCACCCTACAAACTGTCCCCCTTATCACATGGAGAGGTATTGAAACATCCCTTATTGTAAAGACACGTTCCTTTCTATTCTATGAAGAATCGGCCTTTTTTAGTTTTTGGGTTGCTTTGTGGTTTTTTTCACTGGCAGCAGGCTTGGGGCAGGGCAAATACATCCGAAGCGGAAGAAAACGCAGGCGAATATCCTACCCAAACCAGCACCTCTCCGCTTCCCCAGCGGCCCCAGCCCCACCGGCAGCTTTTTGCTTTCCCAGTGGACAGCGCGGCGGGGGC
>NW_008602094.1:0-9295 GCF_000691845.1 Merops nubicus
AAACTGTTTGGCTTCGGGAGCGTGTGGCCGTAATACACTCTCATCCGCCGGCGAAGTGCGTTCGCAGGCAGACGGATCGGTGTGTGAGAGTAAAGCTGCCAGGCGCTCTCCTCCCGGAGCCTTAATCTCCCGTGGCACTCAAACCATCTTCCTAGCCGCTAGCCACAACGGCGTAAGTAGAGGAATAGGTTGCACGGCCGGCAAGGAGCTTCAAGTATTTTTTTCTTCTGAGGAAGATGCAGTTTTTTGTCTAGATAGAGGCACGCTGCTGTTCGTAGGGTGCAGGGCTAACAGGAGCCCCCAGGAGCTGCCTGTGCCAGTGGCTCTGATCCTGTCGTCCCGCCTGCACCGGTGCTGCTCTCGCTGGGACAGCCTGGGTAAGTCTGGGCTCCTTTGAGCTGACCCCCAAGGGGTTTGCCAGCACGGCATCCCCACTGCAGCCTGTGTGCCACAGAGCACCATGATGCCTCCCGACACTTCCCCAAAATGAGAGGTTACGGAGGTGCACGGTTTCTCTTGATGTATTTTTTTATTTGCTGACTGGCAGCATGTAGGGGTTGGAAAGCTGGAAAATCTGCCTTTGAAAAGTAAAGGCAGAGTGTAGAACCCACCTTTGCATCGGTGTGCAACGCTGCACGTTGGTGGCTCCCCACCCCATGGAAAGCTGTGCCTCGGTTGTGTGTCTCTGTGGGAAGTGCTTTGAGGGCTGAGAGTGTGAAAAGCGTGTTGTAAAGGTATAGTGTGATTAGAACTGGTAGTTGCTCTGTGGTTGTGATGTATAATACTTTCTCACCAGCTGACTGGGAGGACTTTCACTATACTTGTAAATCTGCTTTAAAAAGAGGTCAGATGGTGCAGAGCAGTTATTGACTTGGGGGGATATGGTTACAAGCACAGAATAATAGTGTTCAGTGCATGAATGTGTGTGTTAAATGCTGAAGGGACTCTTTAGTCTCAGACAATATTGACTTTATTTTTAGATGAGCTGTTCCTCTTTCTAATGACCTGATGAATAGGATAATTAATGGCAAACATTACTGTTTCTTTCCTTACTGGCTGCAAGTGTGTGGAATTTAGCCCTTATCTTTTCCACTTTGAACTGTGATAGTGATCACGAAGGAGAAACAGTTATTTGTAAACCATCTCATATAGAGGTTTATAGTAATAGATGTTTGAAGATTGCTGTTCACCTGCCTGCCTGATCTTTCTTGTTTCTTCTTAACTACCTTTCCTTTCTAAGAAAAGGTATAATAAGAAGCTGCATATAGTTGTTGATGCTGCTCACCTTAGTTTCTCTCTGATGGTTCCTGTGATGCAGGGGAGGCAGATACCTGTTTTAGTCAATGACACCTGAGGGTAAGACGATAAGGTGTGTCCTCTTAAAGCAGCAATTACCTCCTTGCTAACTACTTACAAGGCGTTTCAGCATCTCGGATGTGATTCTGGTGGAGCATGCAGGTACAGCAGAGGTGAGCAGAGCACTGTTCATTCACTGGAGTAACTCTGCGTTGGTTAATGCTTCTGAGGCAGCTGGAGGGAAGCTGGGCGTGTGGACTGGAGTTGGTAAGATCTGTTGTCATCCCTTTGAGCAGCCAAGAAGGGGGGAAGAGGAGAGGGCAGTCCTGTCCCAGCAGACTGCAGCAAACTGGCAGATGGCAGGGAAAGAAAAGAAGCTGCTGTATGTGGAGTAGCAGGAAGACAAAATAGCTGCAGTGTGTCATCTGAACAGGGTACGTTAGGATGTTGTGTTAGTCTGTGGTGAAACTTCTGCATTTTGTGGTGCTGTGGCTCAGGCTTCCAAAAGGAAACACAAGGGTGTTGCGGGGCGATTATTATTGAGACAGCAAAACAGTAAGAGCCCCCAGCTTTTCAACAGTGAGTGATAACTAACCCAAAGGCTCTGGCTGGAGATACCTCTGATCTCTAATTCAAACCCTGCAGCTGTGAAGTGGCAGCAGAACGAGAGCAAGCTGCGGCTTCCAAAAGGAAACACAAGGGTGTTGCAGGGCCATTATTATTGAGACAGTAAGAGCCCCCAGCTTTTCAACAGTGAGTGATAACTAACCCAAAGGCTCTGGCTGGAGATACCTCTGATCTCTAATTCAAACCCTGCAGCTGTAAAGTGGCAGCAGAACTAGAGCAAGCTGCTCTTCCCATGGCCAATGTTAGAAGAGCACAGTTTTGCCATTATGATTGGTAGAGAGTGCTCATCACCTGGAGCTTCAGTCATGTTCCTGCAAGCACACCTAGGCTCTCCAGAGGGGAGATTGTATGAACAAACAGGTCCACTTCACTGAGCAGCTCTGGACTGTTTCAGGGTACAAATACTGCATCTAGCTGTCAGAACTGAAATGCCTCTGGTTCCTCATGGCTCTCTTCTCAGCTTCCTCATGACTGTGTTATTGTCTATTCAGTTCATACCACAGGATTATAATTGCAAAAAACCCCCAAAACCCTGGGTACAATAAAAATATTACATTGATGATTTGGAAGGGTGTTTCATCATGTCAATCTTTGAACTGCTTTCACCAGTGTGGTGGGATAAGACAGCACTCTGATGTCTGAAGTATCAAACAAGATGTGAGATATCGTGGCCCTGTGTGGTTCCTGAAGGTGTAGTAGCACTTTTAACCCTGAATGCTTGTGGCTCTGTCTGCATATGAGATAAAAGCTGACCAGCACTGTGCTGGCTAAGCACATTTCAGAAACATCTAGGTGCCTGTAGGTGGAGTTGGACGCTGCCTTGGGTTTTTGGGAACACCTGGATGAGTCAGTCACTTGGTTCCTGTGGAGCTACACGTCTGACTTCCTCAGGCTACAAAATTTCCACTCTGCATCTTTGAGCACTTACATATAGTTGAAATCTACCTTCCTATTTTCAATTATTATGTTCTTAAATCTCTAACTTTTTATTTTCTTGCAAATTTCTGCCTCTGCTCTTCATCTCTTAACTTTCTGTGTAGTGACTGTGAAAGGCCTGCTTCTGTTGTGGATTTGGGGAGGTTTAGAGGCGTTTAGAGTGCACACAGTCTGAAATACTTTGAAGAATTTACCCTGGAAAAGATTATAATAATAGATATATCATGGAGAGTGATAAACTATTTTTGATTACAATTTTCCTTTAGTGATATAGTGGCTTTTCAAATTTTTAAGGGATGATCTTAACATTAGGGAGTCCAGAGTGTTTTCTTAATCTATATACCATGAGAAGACTTTGCCACCGTTTCAGTTACAGCTTCCAGCTGCAGTCATAGTGTATTGTGGTAACTGGGGAATGAGCTGGTTTCTGCTGTTGTGCTCTATCTATAAAGAGGAGCTAATTTGTATTTTCCTTGTTGGTTGTCAAGCTCTAGAAAGACTGTGGAGTCAAGAAAGACTGCTGCTACCCACTTGTGTTGCAGCAGATCTCATACTATTTTTTCACATCTCTGTAGCTGGTGGCAAAGAATGAGGAGAGAGAGGAAAGAGAGATAGATTAGGCTTTCAGTGAGCAATAAGGCTCTGACATTTTGACTTCATTGTCATGCTGGAGACAGCTCCTAGACTCGGCAAGTGGCAAAGGCACAGGTACTGCTCTTTGCCTACATGGTGGTGGTGGGGACCATGAGGTGGTTAGGCAGTGAAGGGGAATTGGTGCTGTGTTTCTGCCAGGAATCTTCAATTACACTCTGCAAACATCATCCAAGTGGAAAAGGACAATATTTCATCATTTTCCCTGTGTTTATAGAACCTGGCATCAGTGGTGAAAGGTTCACAGGGTAGTTAAAAGCTCCTCAGATTGATTATTGCAGACCTGCTATACTATGGGGATGTGTGTTGAGCAAATGTAAACTAATGGTGTGAAAGCCAGGGCTTGTATGTTCCATTTACTGCTCTGTCTACATTATGTCAGTGTGGGAAGACACTTAATTTCATTGGGATTTAGTTTATCATTTTATAAAAGAAAATAATATTTGCCTCTGTCGCAGCTGAGCAACTGGTTTTAGATTGTGCCTTCACTGGGGTAACAGCAGTCTGGCACAGACACATCAGCTCAGCTGAGCTGTCTTTGTAGGAGTATTATGGTATGACAGTAGTAAAGTGTACTAGTAGCTATGGTGTACGTAGCATAGATTGGTGTCTCTAGTAGTCCAGTTATGGCACTGTGGAGCTTGGGTGGATGAGCTGCTGCAGTGGGGTTTGTAGATCTGCTGAACTGTGTGGGTGTGTGAACTGGAGCTGGCTAATTCAGGAGTGCCTTAGATGCTTTTTACATTGCAATTACTGAAGTGATTTGGCTGTAATTTGCATCTGAAAAGGCTGTGTGGTGGTGTGATAAACAGGAGGGCAGAGAAATCCTGATGTGGCACCTTGTCCTTGGAGTACCTGGGATGCAACCCGTGGGGTTCTTTGGCACCGGGGCTCCTGCTTGCTGCCACGTCTCCCAAAGCACCTGGGCTTTCTGGGTACCAAATATCCCATTTTATTTGATTGCAGGGCACTTGCAATTTTCCATTCTCTTGAGAATGAACAACCAGCAAGAACTCTCACCACTTTGGGGTGTTTAAAATGAGATTGTGCAGGGGTGGATTGGTTGTTATATCAACTTGCATTAGACTCCTTGAAGGGAGCTTTATTTTAGCAAGCTCTGTTTGGAATGGGGAGTTTAGGCAGAGCAATCCTGAATTTGGACTCTCACAGGTACTGGGGCCTATATATTTTTAAACTTTCTTATTTTGGTTTTCTTGTCAGCCTGTATTAGACTATCCATTAGTTTGTGCTGCTTCTTTCAGTTTTCTCTTTGCATCAATTTTATTCAATTGTTTTCAGCTTATTGGATACAGTGTAGAATAGACAATGCAGTCTACCCCCCAGCAGTAGCTTACTGTAGACACAATTAGTATTTTCTGTGGTACATAAAGTACATGGTGATTCCAGAGCTGATGTATTTGATGGACCAACGTCAGAGACAGGATGCTCTTAGCACACCTTAACTGATCAAGAGGAAGATGATTTTTCCACAGAAGGATGCATACTGGAGAAGGGATTAGGAGGCTCCCCTCAAGCACTGTGTTATCAGTGCAGTTACTAGTTTTCCACAGGGGATGATTTGGGTCAATAAGCTGGCAAAACAACAAAACACAGCTTCAGTTCTCTCCTTTGCAACTGCTCCTTGCAGACTGATGGCACCTTGTAAATGCTGCAGTAGCTTGGGATCACCAGTTCAGATGAAGTTCAGAGCTGGGCTCCATCTCTCTCTTTGCACTTCTAAATTCGTATAGCACTGACGCTTATTTCAGTTAAATATTCAGCATATATTTGCTGTTACATTCTCTGTAGCTTTCCTTGGTAACAGCTTGTTGGCTCGGAGCCTTTCCAACAGCACTTGTGCTCACAGCAGTGTTATTTTATTGGGGGTTCTTTTGATTACAGGTGGATACTGCTTTTTGCTCCCAGTTCCTTGGAAGAAGAATGGATATATTGGAGGCAGTTTCTTCCTGGAAAAAACACCATTGTGGTCCATTTGCTACCACCCATCCCCATTCCACTTTTCCTTTTGGTTGTCTGGCTCTCCTTGTTTATCTATCTGTTAAATAATAGTTTAAGACCTTCCCACTTTCAGAGTCTCCACTTTTGAGTCAGCAGTGCTTCCAGCACACCTAGGATGCACAGACCAGGAAAAGGTACTTTGTATTTCTCTAGTTAAAAAACAACAACAAAACAAACCAAGAAAAACAAAACAATGGAGAATGCCTCTAATTAGACATCAGGGAGCTCAGGATCTGGTCAGTGTTAGATGCCAAGAAAGTTACTTTATCTTGGCTCCCATCCCTAGGTTTCCTGGACTCAACTTCCAGTTTCAGTCAGTATTTTCAGCATTCTAAAGTAGCTACAAATATCTTCAGATTTAGAAATATATAGAGTCCAAATGGGTTGTGGCTCCCTGGGGGAAGGTGAGGAAAGTAATCAACTGCCATTGTTTATCAAGAAGCAGTCTGATCATCTGGCAGGTGACTAAGACAGGTCTCCTGTGGCTAACAAGACTGGAACAACTGGAACTGTCTGTCCTTAGTGTCATCTGTCATACAGTTAGGTGAGAGGGTGAGTATTACCACAGTTGTCACAGATGGAGAGAAAATTGCTCAAGAACACAGGGAGCCCTTTTTCTGAGATAGTACAAGGCCTTGGTGATCCCTGGTTAACTGTGGATATTTACTCTATTAAAGGACATATAAATAATTGGGAACAACAAGTGATTGGAGAGAAGTATCTACAGAAAACAGCTACTCACATTAGATTACAGAGTGTTTTGAGTCTAAACTTGGAATCATAGAATAATTTTGGTTGGAGGAGACCTTTAAAATCAAGTCCAACCATTAACCCATCACTGCCAGGTCACCACTAAACCATGCACCTTAGTGCCACATCTACATGTCTTTAAAATCCCTCCAGGGATGGTGGCTCCACAACTTCCCTGGGCAGCCTGTTCCAATGCTTGACAACCCTTTTAGTGAAGAAATTTTTCCTAATACCCAACCTAAACCTCCTCTGGTGCAACTTGGGCCCATTCCCTCTTGTTCTATTGCTTGGTACTTGGGAGAGCAGAATGATGACCCCCATCTTGAACCTCCTCTCAGGTAGCTGTAGAGAGCAGTAAGGTCTCCAGGCTAAACAATCCCAGTTCCCTTAGCAGCTCCTTATAAGACTTGTTCTTTAGACCCTTCACCAGCTTTGTTGCCCTTTTGGACACACTCCAGCCCCTCAATGTCCTTCTTGTGGTGAGGGGCCTGAAACAACCCAGTAGTTGAGGTGTGGCATCACCAGTGCTGAGTACAGGGGGACAGTCACTGCCCTAGTTCTCCTGGCCTCGTTATTTCTGATATGAGCCAGGACACTGTTGGTCTTCTTGGTCACCTGGGCACGCTGCTGGCTCATAGTCAGCTGGCTGTGGATCAGTAACTCCAGATCCCTTTCTGCCTGGCAACTTTCCAGTCACTCTTACCCAAGTCTGTAGCATTGCCTGGGGTTGTTGTGACCCAGGTGCAGGACCTGGCACTTAGTCTTGTTGAACCTCATACCACTGGCCTCGGTCCAGTGACCCCTCTGTAGAGCCTCCTTACCTTCAAGCACATCAACACTCCTGCCTGGCTTGGTGTCACCTGCAAAGTTACTGAGGGTGCCCTCAATCCCCTTGCCAAGATCATTGATAAAGACATTAAACAGAAGTGGCCCCAAAACTGAGCCTTGGGGAACACCACTTGTGATTGGACACCAACTGGATTTGACTCCATTCACTCCCACTCTCTGGGCCAGGCCATCCAGCCCATTTTTTATGCAGTGAAGCATATGCCCATCCAAGCTATGGGTCCTGTGTCTATCCACAGGAAACCAAGTGGCTTGGGTTGCCTCACGCCAGAGAGCTAGTCCTGCATATGAGTTGGCTGTGTCCATAGAGCACATCCTTGGCCAAAGGGTTCACCTCTGGCCGCCAGATATGTCTCTGTTGGCCTGAAGATACAATGATCATTACATGTGTTTTTGAGAAGTATAATGTTTAAAAAATGTGCAGTTGTCCTGCAGCCCACCAGAAGGATGAGATTATGCATTGCATGGCATGGGACATGTTGGGAGCCTGTGTGGGGTTGCAGAAACTATTGGAGACTGCTGGAGGAATGGATAAGAAGTAAGGAGCCAAACCCTGTGTAAAGGCATCCATGCTGACTCTTGGGAGCAAGTGGTGATGAGGGAGAACAGTGTTCCCAGACCTATGGCCACATACTGGTTTGCAGCTCCACAAAAGAGCACCTGGGAGCAAACCAGGAGTTAAGCAGCATGAGTGATCAGGAGCTTAGAGCTGCCCTGGTACTGTGTGGAAGTGTAGAGGTACCTGTGGGATGTTTTGAGACAGGTTTTTTTCACAGGAAGCACTGAGTTACATGTATGGAAGGGGACTGCTCCTCTAGGTAATTTCTGTAAGAATAGATGAGATTGGAGATTCCAGTCTTCATCGGGATCCCAGTTTGCCAGAGCAGAAGAAAAAGGGCGTGTCATAGAATTGGGTCCTTCCTCCCTGGTCTGAGAGGGTGAGGCAAAGTAGTCTTTGTTGTTTTCATGCCTAGATGTGCACCCATCTTTTGTCCTGCTGGTTGCAGAGTGAGAGGTGTTGAGCTCCAGCACTTCAGCATGGGGCTCCCTGTGAGCTGGTACCTCTGAAAGAGGAGGAATGGGGTCCTTTAGAATCCATGAATTCTCCCAGTATAAACAAAACTACTTTCTCACAAACAAGGAGCAATTCATTTGGCAAAAATTCCATCATTAAGTGCAGTTGCTGGAAGTGTTTATACTTATTCAGTCTGTTGCCTTTTTTAAGGAACATTGTTGATAGTACTGCAGGCCTCGGCGCTTGCAAGGAGGGGCAGAAGGTCCCACTGGGAAAGTATTTTTGGAGTAACTTCATTTACAGTTTGATGTTCAAAACAGTCATTGGAAGGATTTTTAGAGGCTCTGGGAGCTGTACTTCACTGATCAAAAGCAGAGTCCCTTTGCTGCTCCTTCATGCAGGGAAGCAGCACCATGGCATCTCAAGTGGCACAAGACCCTTCAGTCTGTCGCTGCTGACTGTGATGTGGCTCCCCACGTGGGGATGCCCAGCCTGTGGTCCACTAGCCCTTGTGTCCTCCTCATCTGGCTCAGGAGAGGAACATGCTCACAGTCTTGTTCTGCTGAGCACGGTGGTCAGCAGTGCCCTGTAACACCAGCATTTCCCCCTCTGCACCAGTAAGGATGCTGGAGTTTCCATCTCAGTCCTCCTGGCTTTTGGATGTTGTATCATTTCCTCTTTGGCATGTTATTTCACTAGCCATACAGGTTTGCTCCTGAAGGAAGAACAGAGGTGAATTGTGCAGTGCTCTGACTGAGCTACGCCAGTTAAAAGAAGAGTATAACCCAGGGTGGACCTGGGGATCTCCTGGTTAGTGTATCTCCCTTGGTAAACAGGGTGACTTCTATGATACACTGTATGTTGTGCTCTCCTCTACACACCTTGCTTGGCATTCCCAAGTCCTAGTTTAGTGTAGTTGTAGTTATCCAGGAGAGGAACATGAAGATAAGTTTCTGTCTTCCCAGTGCAATTCTGGAGAGACTTTTGTAATAGATATGAAGTATTAACTTAATATTAATGGGCATTAATTTAATTCAGAGTAACTGGTTATTTTTTTATCCCCCCTGCCCCTTTCCCTCCTGTCACCTTAATAACATGATCTATTCAATCTAAATATTCTAGCAGACCAGGTAGGGTTTTTCCTATTCAGTTCAG
>NW_008602094.1:9326-69680 GCF_000691845.1 Merops nubicus
ATGTGATTTCCCAGGCATGTGAAATCTCACGTAGTCTAGATGTATTGCACTAATTAGAAAAAAAAAATTAACTAGGTGTTAACGACACGAAATTGTTTTACTCTGTGATTGTGTGCTAAAGCTCTAAATCTCTCATGATTTGACATTAGCACTACACATCAATTATAAGATGCCCTTGAAATATATTAATTACATAGCATAAAGGTAATTTCCACTTACTGTCACCCAAAATTGTATTTCAGCTGAGCGGTGCTGATGGATATGTGCGTGGGGATTCAGGTAGTACATTATGTTTTCTGGAATTAAATTTCTACATATTACAAAAAAAAAGATCTCATTTTATCCCAGATGTGCAAGAAATATTTTCCACTGTGAATTTTGCTTATTAGGTTGACTATTTATTAAAATGCAGGATAAGAGTTCAAACATTGTATTGGGTTGTTAAATCCAGGTGTTATTTTCAAGAGATAGTTTGTTTTGAACAATCTCTTCTAACTTTGTGCTACTTCTGTTTTTCCTCTATTATCTAGAAAATCCAGAGTCTCTAAGGACTTCTGGATAGGGTAATTTCTATGAAGCAGATGGGGTTTTGTTCTATAAGAGTGGTCCTGTTTACAAGTCTTTTCTTACAGTAATCAAGGTGTTTGAGAACAGTAATGGGAATCTCTTCATTTACTTCTTAGCTGTTTTCATGGAATGTACATATACACAGATTAAATATTGGCAGTATTTATGGACAAAAATATAAAGATGTTTGTCTTTGAAATTTTATTATTAAACTTTGTATCAGAAACTCTAAAGAGCTGAGCTGTGGAAAAAAAAAAGTTTTCTTGCTTTTTGGAGCATTTTTTTAACTGGTTATTTGAGTTTAAAGGAGTTCACTGATCCTTTTGTAACATACAGGAGCCATATCTCTTCACAGCTTCTGGATTTTGGGAGAGTTTGAGGAGCCTGATCAGATAAGAAAGAGATAAAATTCTTACTATCATTCAGTGCACTTTTTCAGCGGCTGCTTATCAAGTCCAGTGTGCTCCTGTTTCTCAGGGAGAAGCAGAACTCTTTTAAAATAAAGAATAAAATACAAAAAAGAAGAAAACAAACCAAACCACAGTGAGAGGCAAATATGCCCACTTTTTTTTAGTGTACTTTTGTGAGTATTTTTTAAAGGCTTAATAGGCCATCTTATCCATGGGCAAGGAGTTGCAGACTGCTGATCTGCTCCTTGTGTGTGGCAGGGTGATAAAAGGGTTAGTGCAAATGGTTTTCAGTTTTTATCACTTTTCCTGCCGAGCAGTCTGGATGGCTACAAGCACAGCTATTGTCAGAAAGCCAGCTGGGGGAAGACAGCATCTTTTGAACCTGTACGGTGGAATTTAGGGACCGTTTATTTTTTTGAAGATAGGCATTTGGATTTAGATTGCTGGTTTGTGGATGCAGACTGGTATGAGTTAGCCACTGATAATGTGGTAAACGCCTGTAGGAGTGAGGAGCTGACAGTACTCTTCAGGTACTAACTGGTGACACCCTGAACTGGAGGCTTTGTCTGAGTACTTCTCATTTTTCCTAAAACCTAAATGCAATGTTTGTTTGACCTTCTCAGCCCAATATAGCTGAAATGTCTGTATAAGACTGAGCTGGACTCTCTTCTGGCTGATGCATCACAAATGCACTTAAAGAAAGGTTCAGTGGGCAGATTCTGTTTTTAACCTGTGTAGTGACGTAGGCTTGACTTTCTGCTTGCATCTTGAGTAGACTGGGCTGGCAATGAGGTTAAAAGTGTACAGAAAGAACAGATTCCAATAGGGTCCCTTGAAAAATTAGTCCTGTGATTCTTTCATGCCAGGTTACAGGTTTTTGTTGGTTTGTTTTTTATCAGAGAACTATGCAAGGGAGATAAGGACTTTCACAGAGCATTATATTAATTAAAGAGTTTCAAATGCATCATGTTAACAAAGTATTAGGGTAAAACACCTGTACTTTGAATGTGAGCAGTCTCCTTTGTGTTTGCAGCAGGTAGCCTGCATCACTGGAGCCCTGGACGTGGGCTTCCCACCCTTCTCCTTGGTGACCTGTCCCCTTCACTTGTATTGATTACTTTTTGTATTGATGAGCTTCTGTAGATCTTCAGTGGCTCCCTCAGTGTCACCATGAGCAGCACGACAGCCACTACTGCATATTGTGCAAGATGTTTTTGTCTTCTTGCATCAGAGTAGATGAAAAGCTTTGAGATGTGCTATGGTGGAACACCCTGAAGTATCACAAAAGATCAAGTGAGCTGTCAGTGTAACAAGAACAACAGAAATTGTAAATGTGGATGTTCAAAGTGAATAATGCAATGAGTGGAGTGCAGATAAGGAATGCTGCAGAGGACTTTTGGATTAGAAATGGGAAATTTCTTCTTTAAATGAGCATTGCTCAATGGAAAGTTAATTGCAGTTGTTTTAAAGTGTGTATATATCATCTTAGAAATAATGTAAGCATCAAACATGGTCTTTACATACTGCAGGTGTGAAACTTGAGTGAGGTGACATAAGCTTTCAACTCGGCTTTGTATTTGCCTTCAGAAAGTTACAGAACCTCTTGCTAGTTCCTGCTCCATTCAACTGAGTGGTGAAACCTAGAGCCCAATTTTTCAGTGCCTTGAAGTTGTCACTAAAAAGTGTTGCCAAAATGCACATTAGTCTAAAACTTCTGAGATGTTGTAATTGTAAAATGCTTTACCCTTCACCATTTATGCTATTTATTATTATTATTTTTTGAATCTAAGAATTTTGCTTAGAGAATTTATTCTGTTTCTTTTTTAGCTCGTGACCTGGCACAACAGTGCAGTGTTTGGGCTTCTAGCAAGACATGAGAGTTTAACAGGAGTTAAAATAAATTTATGTCCATTAAATATAGTGTCTAAATTGGCCCGAACATGCCTTAGAAGAGTGATAGATATGTTTATTGTTTCATTTGAGCTAGAACTGTATTACTGAGTTTCAGAATCAGTGTACACATATAGAAATGCATGTGTGCCCACAGCTGTGTGTGTGCATGTGTACTTTGTAAGAAGCAATCTGGATTGATGTAGGTGATTTAACTTTGGTCTCTATTATCTCTTTCTTAAAGGGATTTCTCTTGCTTAAAGGGGTATCTGAGCTGGTTCTGGCTCCAGTGGAGGATGCCACGTTACAGCAATAGCCTTTTCACTGCTGAGACAGGACACAGCTGGGGATGGTCTGAGGTGGTCCGATTCTGGCACTTGACTTGTCCTTGGGAGCTGGTAGCTGACAGCTAGAATGGCTTGGGGCTGTATTACACACATAATTGTGTGCTGTGTGTGTATGTTAGATGGGAGGGCACTTTGTCACCTCCAGGAATGTGAAAAGTGGGTACAGAAAGGAATAGGAAAGTATTTTCATCCTTAAGGGAGGTGGTTAAGTGGTGAACTGTGTTTTTGGAATCAAGGTGTAGTTTATGCATGTATGAGCATACTTAGACTTTTCTGTCTCAATTTTTAATAAATTATGTTGAGATGGGAAATTTTAATACTTTTGAATGTTAAAGAAATTGAGCTTGTCAAGCAGCTTTAATGCCAGTGTCTGTAAGAGGCAACGTTACCTCTTAGGCTAGGGAAGGTCACCATGTGGCTTCACAGCAGCATTTAATTTAACACGTAACTTGTCAAAGGTGCTGGTGGAGAAAATTTAAATATAGCATTTGACTTAGAATTTAAAATGTCCTCCCTGCACCAGACTCTTATATTCTTTTTAAACTAATGTTTTTGCCTCAAGCCTGGCATGACCTGGAGGAGATAAGGCAGCACTTGTGCTTCTAGAGAGTAGTTTGAGTTAAGGAGTGTTGTGCACAGTTATTTGCCTGTGTCCAGCTGTATCAAGAGAAGAGCTGAGGGAAGCTGCTTGCTCTGAGCCAGCAGCTATGCCTCCCTGGTTCCTAGCTGCTGCTCTGGGGTTGGGGAGAGCTGGAGGTGGCTCCAAGTGTCTGCAGGTGGCAACTGACAGTGCCTGACACTTTTCTGCACCCACTGATTCCAGTGGAGTTTCACTTGTCTCACAGCAAGCTTTTTATCCTCCTTGGCTTTTGGCTTGAGGGTACTGCACAAGCTCCTAGAAAAGTCTAAGCTGTTTGTGCTTTATAGCAAGAAAAGGAAGTTTGTGAACCTTGAAGGTCTCTTCCAACGCAAGCAATTCTGTGATTCTATGAAGTATTAATTTTTCTTTAACTGAATGGGGACTTGTGATAAAAAAACAAAACTGGGGTAGAAATGTGTGTGGGATGACCCAAACCTCAGCTGTATATGACTTGGTGGGTCAGGATTTGGGGTGTTGTGCTTTAGACAGATCAATTCAAAGCATTTAACTGTTTGACATGGTGTGAGAAAACCTTGCACTGGGTGAAGTCTGGAGCGTGATTCCCTCTGTATTATCCTTGCCTGTCTGCCTTAGAGGTGGTTGTGTGTCCTCACCATGCTCCCCTGCAGCCTGGAGCCATGTTGACTTCTCCTCCTGTCCTTGCAGTCTGAGCGACGAGAGGCAACCATGGCTCAAGCACCCACTGATCCAAGTAATGTGGAAACTGCTGACCCGGAGGAGAGTTCTCCAAATATGATAGTCTACAGAAAGGTAAGGATTTGGAGCTGTTCACAAAAACCTCTTCTTACATGGTTGGCTTGTAAAAGGGTTCCATGCCCCTTTTGAAGTCGAAGGTATGCTTCAGGCTGCTTGGATGCATAGCTGAAATGGTTTTCAGGATTAAAGCTATAGAATTTGGGAACTTGGAAGTCTTAATCTGTTCAGTGGAAGTGTTTAAGCTTGTTAGTGTAAAATATTTGCTTATAAACTAATAACTTGAAATTTATAACTTCTTGTGAATTGTTCTGATGTGACTGGAGCAAATTGTTCATGTTTAACTAAGTCTAGCTAAAATAATTCTGGTTGCCTTCTGAATTTTATCACACTAAGAATGTAGCAGCTGGCATGTAATAAACTTTTAGTACTTTCTTTAAATTTTTGTATTTTAATTTTTTTTTGCATAATTTACAGTTTGATTCTTTGCAGGTAGTTGTTGTTACTTCCTATTGCATTGCTTAAGTTGAAAAAGGGAAAATTCTCAACTGCTAGTGAAAAATGAATTAGACAAAGGTAAAATAACCATAGTGCATGATGCCAAAGAACATTCTTTCACCATGATAAAGTATATTATTCTGAAGTACTTTGGGGGTAGTATAAAAGATTAAGGAAAGAATCTATTGACCCATTTACTAAGGCATTGTTTTACTCTGGGGTAGGTGTATCTGTTATCTATGAAATCGAGTGGTTTTGTAGTTTAATGAAACGTGTAAATCTATTTTGTTTAGCCTGCCAAGTGTTTCTTATGGAACATGTGAAGGGGCTGTATGGTTCTGACAAATTTCTTGCATGGTTCAAACTACGACTCTCTTAACTCAAGAGCTACAATTCTAGCTCAAGCCAAGTTTGTGTAGTACAATCTGGCTCAAATGTACATTTTAGTTCATTTTTGTAGCTATAAGTAACTAAAATGTGTTTGGTGTATGTGGTGCTGTTTGCGTGACTGCCATCTTGATGACTTTTTGTATGCTGAGAGAATAATTTGGGTTTCGTATAGAGCACAAGTTGTTTAAAGTGTTGCTTTTTGATAACCAGAATTTTGATTTAGTTGTTGCATCTTTGGTTCGGAATCTGGAATTGTTAACATGGGAAAATTTTCTGGGTAATGTGTAGGCTTGTTTGTTTTGAATGTGTTATGAACACACTTTGGCTGCTAATTTGGAAGTAGCAGTAGTCGGTTAGTCAGATTATCTTTATAGAACCTGTTTGCTGAGAAGTCCAACACCCCAGGAGGGTGAAGCACATATGGGATATGAAAGAAGTTTCTGGTTGCATGATTTAGAATTAGGGCATTAAATTGGTGACTGCAGAGAATCCACTTGCCTATTCTTGCAATGTTATGTTTTATTTGAATGTGCCTCACTGTCTGTTCATCTCATGGCATTTCTACTTAAAGGTTTCTCCATTTCTTTGCCTTTTAGTGTTTCTTTATTGTTGCTGTAGAACAAGGGTTGCCATTTCTGCAGTGTTAGTGGGGAACGTTCTTACACCATTTTCTTCATCTCTCCTTACTGGTGTTCCTCAGATGTCAATATTATCACCCCTTCATAATACAGTCACCTGTCAAAACAAGTAGTTGTCCTTTGAACAATGCATGGGGCATGCTATTCCAGTAATACTGCCTTCTATATTGTCCATGTTGAGCTAATGTGTAAGGTATATTTTTGTTGAAGGTTTTTGTTGCTTTTATGTGTAGGGTTAATATTACCTATTATTAAAAATTAATTTGCATTGGTGATTGACTTACTAAATCTGATTTACTGTTTGATATTAGTTATACATATTACACATCAATTATATGTTCCTTAGTGTTGAGAAATCGTATGGAAAATCTGAGGCAAAACTTTTATTCTCTTGATTATCTCTCCTCTCTTCAAATGAGTGTTTAGCTCTTGGTTTCTCATTTCCTTTCAAACGGCTTGATTGGCAGTAATGAATGAGAAAAACACTGCAGTGGACTCCCTGAAATACAGAACACAATCTGCAAGTGTACTGTACAGCTCATGGGTGGTGTTGTGTCACTGTAAAAGAAAAGGTTTGCATCTCGCAGCGAGGTTCCTGAGGTGCAATTGTTGATCCCCATAAGGAAGAAGAAATAAAGATGAGCTCCAATAATGGGATGATAGTTAACACTTAGAGCAAGAATTACTATTCTATTGTTTGTCATAACTGTCATGTTTGAGTTTTGAGGGAGTAAAGCCCTACAAGTACAACCCCAAGTTGTTCACACTTGCTTTACCGAGATTCACAGAGTTCTGCTAGAAGCTGGTAAGCCAAAAGGGTGGCTGTGGTAGCCTGGTTTTCTTTATAATCACTAGTGAGAGACACATGCCTCTGAAGGGCAAATCAGAACTTGGGTAGTGCTGAGTGTGGAACAACCTCTGTCTGTTTTGTTTGTGGAGAAAAGCCTAGAACTGGCTGTTCTTTTTACTGAGGTAGGGAAACTAAGTGGGATGGATTTTGGCCCTGCAGAATGTAATAAACTAATTTATTTTGACTCCAATTAGTTTGTGATACTCTCTATGGATTCCTGCAAGTAAATGTATTCTAACTGCTTTGATTGCTACAGCAGATGGTCTCAATGAGCTAAGTCTTATTTTCTTCTACCTTCAGGGTTAACCTCTTGGGGGCTGATATTTATCAGATTGTGAGGCATGTTATTTTTTTAATCCAGAATGCTCAGTGTTGCCCTACTGTTTCAGGAGACATCTGTGAGTGAATTAGGTGGTGCAGATGCATTCATTAGGGTAAGTAGCATTTGGGGTGTGATTTGCCTCACCCTACACTTGTTAAAATGAATCACAGCCTAAACTACGTGAGCTGTATTGACTAGGTCTCCACTGACTTTCATGGGTGCCCCCACACCTAGCTGTCAGGTGCTTACGTTGTGTGGTAGACATCTATAAATAAGCAAGCTGCATCCTAGTCCTAGGATTCATGTTTCCTCTCCTCTGTGTATGTCTGGGTACTTAGCCCTGGGCTGGCTGTAGGGCTGGGGGCCCTGCTGCAGTAAGGACGTGCTGTCATTTATCTTCTGTGGCACGGTAATAGCCAATGAAAAATTGAAGGGTGCTGCAGAAGCTGCATTGCCATTGAAGTACTGCTCTGTGAGTAAAACGTGGCAATCCCATTTTCTTTAATCGGTCTGGCTGTATCTGGAGAAGATGCTGGTGCAGTTTTTGGTTGGGATTACTCCTGGGAGAGTGGTACGTGGTCCTTAAAAAGGTTGTTTGAAATGCACTACCCTCCTTCTCCTGGGAGCAGGTGATGTCAGTACACAAGGGCTTCTGTGGAAGTGAGTGACATCCCAGTCCTCACTTCAGTCTGTGAGCGTTGTGTGGGTGCTGCAGCAGGGGAGGAAAAAAAGGCAATAAAAAGCTAGAGAGAGGAGAAAAACGCACTCCAAGCAAACAGCAACAGAAAATATAAATTCATTTTAAATGCCTGTCATGTTCTCTTGAAATCCAGCCACCTTTGATTGCCTTTCTGGCTTTCAAGTGCTGGTTATGGTGTCCCAGAAGCCCTTTGGCTCATCATTCCAATAATCCAGGTCTGAAAGGTCACCTTCTGCAGACTGTGTTTAAAGACAAATGGTTCATGGACATCTTCTGGCACAAGACCTATTAGGTAACCTATTACCAAAATAATTTGGCAAATCAAATCTTCTTACAGAAAGGATTGTGGAAAATCTTATCGTGTCTTTGAAAGAAAAGAAAAAAATGAACTATTTAGGGCTTGGCTAAATAGGAACTGAAAGTACCAATAAGGAAGAATTGTTTAGGAGTACCTGGGGAATGTAACAAGAAGGATGAAAACACACCAATGAAGTCTGGATTGCAAGGTGTACTTGTTTCTGAGAGAGATCTCTTAGGAGGTGGAAGAGTTTGCAAACTGTACTGATAGGGGTGTTTAGAACTGCTGCGAGCATGCAGGGATATCTGAGGGACATCAAAGGATATAATCAAAGAAATTACATGGTTATCTGGTGGTACATTTCTATCTCTGCTTAATTTTGTCAGGCACGTCTTCTCTATCTGCTTGCTAACATTGGCACTTAGTGAGTTAAATTTTGAATTCTTATGGTTACTCATCGTAAATCTTTGAGGAAGGAGGAAAATCTAATTTTCAAAGGCAATTACTGTTCTAAGTAAATGTAATACAAACTCGCAGCTGCCACAAGATGCTTTCAGAAAAATCTGAGTTATTTGCTACCTTCAGCACTTGGCAGCCTTACCCTCTTTTAAAATGCTGGTTCAAGATCTGAATTGTAATCATTTTTAAAAAAAAAAGGAAAGAAAGAAAACCACCCTTACATTAGCAGTTCTTTCTCCAGGCAGATTCCAGGGTTCCAGTGGTGGCACATAGCTGGTGTGTTAGGTGGTGGTGATAGGGCAGGAAATGGGAGAACAAGGAGTTGTGAAGATGTAAGCATGCAAAAAATGTATGGATCATGAAGCAGAAAGATGGGCAAAGAGGTTCTTGTTAAAATTAGATGTTCAGATGAAAAAAAAAAAAATATATAATGCTGATCTTGAGAGCTGACCAGAAGACAAACACCTAAATAACACATGAAAAAACTATCTCAACAGGACACTGCTCAAGCAACCAAGAACAGGCAAGACCCCTAAAGGTATAACCCAAATGATGACTTGTTGCAAAGAAAGAAGCTGCAGTGTGTTAAAATGAGATGGATTTCATACATACAACCTTTATACTTTATTAGATGGAAGCAGTCGGCATCTTTTTTTTTTTCTTAACTCTTTCAGGGTTTTATGCTGTTCTAGTGAGAGGCAGCAGAACCTAAAATGCATTTAAACTGTTGAATACTTTTGGCATTATTTTTATTTGTATGTTGAGTAATATTTTAGGATTCTGCTGCATGTAAAGCCCTCAAACCTTGTTATTGTACGTGAAATCTGATATTTTTGCACAATTGCTTCTGTTTTGTAACTGGTTCTTTGACATAAAATTATAAAAGTATGATGAAAATGTATGAGCTGATAACACAGAAGCCCTGTAGCCTTCAAATTTTACTCAAAGATTTTTCTGTACTATTGTTAGAGATTACTTTATAACCATTTTAAGACATCTTGATCTTGACATTTCTTGACTTTTTACTGTTTCCAGACTAAAAGCAGTAACCCAGGATTAAACCCAAGGATGGGCTTTATCTAGGAGATTTGCTCTTGGCATTTCCAAGTCCTAGAACAGTCATGGTCCAGTATTGTACAGTGGCAGTGAAAAACACAAATATAATCCCAGAATGTCTTGGAGAAGAGTTTCCAGGGGAATGAGAGGTGTCAATAGAGTGCAAAGGGCTAGTGGTGTGGCCTCACCTAGGTCATGGTGTCGTCTTCTCTGTTGTCATCTCCTATCTTTTCCTGCTTCCAGACTCCTTGTCATTTCCTATTCACACACAGGATGGGCTGGAAACAAGTGGAGTGCTTAGCTGAGCAAAACAAAGTGAGGTAGGAGAGATGTAATTGCTCAGCAAGAGTGCTCTAAGGGATAAATACTGGGCAGGTGGCCTTGGCTCTTGTGTGTTATATCCCTCTTTTTAGTTAGGGTTTTTGGTAGTAAAGCCATAGCTTTTTTTTTTTTTTTTGAGTTAGTTTTCTCCAGATTCAGAAGCAGTTGTCTTACTTAATTTTACTTAGTTTTCTTTATTCTCTGGCTCATCTTTCCTCTGGTACTGTTTGCAGCTTAAACAAACTGTCTCTTGCACCCGTAAAAGTCTAATTACAGTGATCTATTACTTTAGCTGTTCTAGAGGCAGAAAAAAGATGAGCCAGGACCAATAGCTATGACAATTTCAAAGTATATTTTTAGAGCAACCAGAGCAAATTTAGAATACAGAGATAAAAAGGGGAGGTTCAGCTAGAGGGTAAGATTATGCTATTCTAGCTGTAGCACTTGGTGCCTTGCCTTTTTGGAAATGGTTCTCTTTTATTCCTCCAGCATCTTTCTCATGTCATTCTCTGTGTGTTTGTTGTTGTTAGCATTTTAAGTTGTAGTCTTGGAGTATTTTTAACAGCCTTGGTTGGTTTACTTTTGTATTTTTGGGAGGGCAAGATGCTGAATGAGTGTTTTCTTTCTGCCTAAACGTTATTTTAGCCATGGGTTTGTTTCACTTATTAAAAAACAAACCAAAATGAAGTAGTGAAGTAGGAGAGAGCTGCAAGCCTGACTTGTTCCAGGAGGCAGCTTCTGGCTGTTTCACATACTGTCTTAAACCCTAATGTTAAGATGAAAGAGAAAAGAATTTGGATGGAATTGGATGAAATGCACATAAACCAATTTTTCTGTTTGGTTTTTCTTTTTTTTTGTTTTGCAATAGAACTTCAGCTAAACCCTTACTCTGTCCTGATTAATGAAATATCACTTCAGAGGATTATGAACTTATTTTGTTAGGCTCTGCTATAAAGTTTGAGTGGGAGGATTCATTTCAATAAATAGAATTACATGTGAGGGACCATGAAAATATGCAAATGAAGCTCCATTTAAAACCTCATGTTTTGCATCCTAAGACATTTTGAAGCACACTTTCTTTTTTTTGTGAGAAGCTGTCATATGTTCAAGAGGAAGCAATTACTTTTATTCTTTTTTGTTTATCACTGTTGCTGTTGTCCTGAGACTTCTGTTTCCTTGTCTCTCCAAAGTTAAATGAACTGAAGAAAATGAAAAGTAACTGGTTAATCAGATACTGAAGCACACAGGCCTGCTTAATAAAGAGTGGTATTTTTATTCTTGAGTATATTTGATATTTTAGTTCAAAGACTACATGAGAGAAAAATGAGCAAAAGTGTTCTCTAAAATAAGATGTCTCCCCACTTAGCTTTCCTTTGACGTTAATGGAGCTCATAGATATTAAACTTGTATTGAAGTGTTTACAAATTATACTTTGGACCAGTAATATAGTGCTTCTGAAGGTAAAGTGATACCTATTTGGGGCATCCACAAGAAGAAATGACAAAATATTGTATGTATTTTTCTAATGCTCTAATTAAGTGAAGAATAGGTAGGAAGAAGAATTAATCAAGCAACACATTAATGAATTATTCAGGTCTATTTCTGGATTGAGAGAGAAAGGAGGTCAATTCCAATTTTATTTGTATTTTGATTTTGTAAAAATGGGGTTCTGTGAGACTGAAGTTAAATAGAAATGATTCTGTGGTTATGTTTTTAAATGCTAGATGTGAATGGTTTTGCATAGCACAGTTGTCTCAGAGTATAGGGCTGCAGGTGTCTCTTTTCTCCTGCTCTGCCAGCTGTTTTGGGTTGTATTTTTTCCTTATTTGAAGCAAATCTCTTTGGTGGCCATTGCATACTAAGAATTTTCCTCTCTGGCTCTGTTACCATTTCACCTGTTTTTTCCTTATGTCTTGCATTAGTTGGCAGTTTTTGAAAGGAGACCTGAAACTGAGGGGCTGTGGAAGCTATTTATCCACCTCTGTATTTGTGAGCACAATTCTCCTCTGCCTGTTGGCATGACCATGGCTGTAGGAGCTGTTTTGCTGGTGCCCTAGATAAAAGGAATATTTCATTCACTGATGCTATAATTAGATGCCTTTCCCCATCAGTAAATCCACACAATTTTGTTAAACATGGGCTTGTAGCTACGTACAAATTAGCTCATTCAATAACTTGCACAAAATGTCACATAAACTTTGGCAGCACTGTGTTCTTGTCACTAGCACTGTTCCCTACTGGGCTTTTAATAATAAAATTAACTGGAGCTGTGTTAATTATATTTTTTCTATGCATGGAGAAACAGAGCTATAATAATGGCACTACTGTTGCCTGTTTTTATGCTGAAGATAGTCCAACCATTGGCTTGTATCTGGAAAGTTATCTGTGGAAAAAACAGTCACTAAACCCACACATTTTTTAATAACATGAAAGCATCTGTTTTTTGGAAACAGGGCATCTAAGTGTTTGGTTTTTTTTTTTTTCCTTGGTCCTCTTACCAGGAAAAATGGCCTATTCTGGTAGTGATTTGTTTTTTTAAAAGTATTTTTGACTGGAAAGCGTGTAACAAGTGTTAAGCTACAAAAAAATTTCTTTTGTGCATGCAACAAAGAAACTTCCACTTTGTTGTTCAACAATAAAAATGTGTTTAAGTTGTTCAAAGTGTATTTGGCATCAGTAGTGCTCCTGTCCTATCACTTGAGAGATGTCTGAGAGTTCTAGGAGGCATAGGAAAGACCTTGATCTAAACTTGCATGAAATTGTGACAGGCTAAAAGTTTTGTGGTGGTGACCTGTGCTCTGGTTCTGTCTCTGCTAACCTGCTCATTTTGTGTGTCTGACATTTGTGGGTAATAGTGGTTGAAGGAAAAAGAGGATTGAAGTAGAATGCACCAAATCTAGGCAGAAAGGATAAGTGAACTGGAAGGGTTATGAGAGCTGGAGAGAGTTAAGACTGCTTTTAAAAAACACAGCATTTGCTGATTTAGGATTGCAAGAGGTATGTAGAAATAGTTAAAGCAGTTCTTCATCAGTGTTCAAAGCATCTGACTCCACTCATGGGCTGCATGCAAGCTCTAATGGTATTCTGATGCTGTCATTGTTGTCTTTAATTGCACAAAGTTGATTTATTTGAGAAACATTTGGTCATGGAAGGAGGTCCTGAGTCACCTCTGAGGTGCAAGGAAAGGCACACTGAAGCTACATGCTCCTGCTCCATTTTGAACTACTGTTATTTTTCCCCCTCAAGTCTTTCTTTTGAAAGTCTTACTTTTCTCATGCTGTAGCTGTTTTAAGTTGGTGGAAAGTAAGTGAAGGTTGGGTGCCCTTCAGGCCGCTGTTGTCTCAATAGCACAAAGTTCATCTGCCAGGCTGAGAGTGAGCAATGAAGGAAGAAGTAATCATGTGCTGGGGCATATGCCCTGTGGTGGACACTGCTTTATTCCCCTGATTTTGATACAGTCAGTTGAAGTGATGACAAAAAGAGTCAATGACCAGAGTACTATTTAAATATGTCAAACTGCAGAGAGCTTCCTGGGGCATTCAGGGACAAGCAGCTGAGATGCTTCTTTCTAAATGAATTACAAAAACATGCAGGAATTGGTAAACTGGCTCAATTACTTTAATTATTTTCTCCCTAGTGCCTTTTTTTTTTTTTCCATACTTGTTATGGCAGTTGACCAGCTTTCTGTTGAGCAGCTGTGCTGCTCCATGACTACTTTGAACAGGGTGAGCAAAATCCTTAGGCTGGGGGAACTGGTTAATGGAGGGAGATTCTAACAGAAGAGGAGGTGGTTGTTTTAGCTTCTAGGCTAACACCTTGCAGCTGGACGTGAATCCAAAGCGTAAGAAAAGAATGACAAAGTGTAATGAAAATAATGATTTTGTAGCAGACAGACACCCCTTGCAAAACAAATCAGCCTGGGGACACTGAAGTACTATTAGTTGAGATGTCCAGAAAATACCAGTCTGACTGTCTTGCCTCTGATGGTTTCAGGTTCTGTATCAGCAGGAGCTGACAGATCTTGTAAGAAGTTAGAAGCTCAGAAGGTAAGGCAGCATCTTAAGCACAAAGGGACCCCTCTGCCTCCCTGGGTATCTCCCCACCTTGCCGGGGTAACGTCTGAAGGGGCTTTGCAGATATTCTTCTGTTCACTTTCCTAGTGCTCAGCAGTTCAGATAAACACACCCAAATCTTGAGTTACCTTTCAATTTTACTTCAGCAAAATTTGAAAAGAGCTCTTAGAAGGGAACCCAGCTGTAGATTGAAGCTGGAGAGTGCCTGTGAGGTGCATGAGGAATCCCTCGTTGTCTGTGTTGTTGCCATGCAGAAAGTCAAAGCTTCTCTAAGGACTGGCCACCTCTGATGTTAAAAAAATATATACCCCTAAAACAAAAACCAGAGAATAACACCAACAACTGGACAGAATGAAGCTGGTGGTGGGTATGGTGGTAAATGCCTGATCAAGTGGTGGGGGGCTGGGTAAGGACTTTTCCAGTGCCTACAGTGAGCAGTTTGTAACTGCTTAGAGCAGCAAGGTGAGAGTTGATGTGGCTGCTTTCACCTGGAGCACTGAATTTTTCATCTAATTGATATTCTGTCTTGGGCAACCCAGTGACCTCTCTGTCTGTGTCCATATAGATTTACTAAGTTTGTGTGTTGTGGTGTGTTTGGTTTGCTGTGGGTGTTTTTTTTTTTTTTTTTTTGGTTGGTTTTTTGTTTGTTTAATATGGTTTGTTCCCCCCCAACATTGCTGCCTCAGCTCTTTAGCATTCATTGCTAATATTGGAATGTGATCCAAGAAATATCTTTTTGTACACTGTGGAGTGCTTAGTGTACAAAATCTGAATTCCTGACAAAATGTTTACCTGAAGGAAATCAGTATTATCTTCCTGAGTTCCTAAGGATTAGAACTTTGAAAGAAACACCCGGAATATTTCATAAGAATTGTTTTTCATTGTTGGTTCAGTAAGTTTACAAGCAGCTGAACAAATAGTTTAATCATTATAAAATGGCTTGATAATTCACAGAGGAACCAAATGCTGTGAGGTATGTTTGTTTGGGGATGTCAGGATGAGGATTTTTTTATTTAAAGAAATTGTTTATTAAAAATTATGTACAAGATCTCAGTAAGGATTCATTCTTATTAGGTTCCTAGTGGTGTCTTTATCAGATCCAGACTAGCTCAAGTATTGCTATGCACCCACCCAACACATGGCCTTGATTTAAATTGTTTTGCTGCCTTGTTGAGGGCAGGTATTTGAGCCCCATCCTGTGGCATCAGGTGCATTTGTCACAGCTGGACTCCTGACTTCTGTTGGCTTTTTTCCTTCCACCCATGACTTATACAAATACCTCTTCTGTTTTGTGGAATGAAACAGTATATCAAAACCATTACTTTTTTTTTTTTTTTTTTTTTCAGAAAAACAGTCTTGTTTCTTTTCCTTATTATGGGACTGTTGCTTCAGTGGTGAGCTGCAGCAGTGGTGTAGGAACTTAATTTCTTTTTTACTTACAGTGAGATCAAGGGACTGAGGAACTTCACTGTTTATTGGATTTGTATTCCAGTCTGACTTCTCGATCTTGGAAACTTTTCCAGAAACATCACAAGAAACAGATTCTCTTCTCTGTGGCTTCCTGACAGAAAGTGGAAATGTGTAGCTAACCATTCAGGTGCACATCCAAAGCTGTCCTCCAGGTCTTGGCAGACATAGCAGGTTGACTAATCAGAGAGCTAATTGAGGCTATTTGCTACTTGTTTATTCAGGACTGCAGAGAAGAACTTGGAGTGGGACAAGTGGTCCCACATGTTGAGAGAGAGAGGTTGAGATGATATTTTGAGGAGAGATGAGTTAAAATTGTGTAGGAAGAACTTCAGGCAAAAGTGGGGTCAGGAAGGAGAGGAGGGGTGGAGGGAACAGTCTTTTCCCCATCAGATCATGTGTTGAATCTGGCTCACCATAACTTTTAAGGTTATGCTCCTGTAAAGATTAGACATTCCTGTTTGGTGTGGCTAATGCCTCTGTGCTTTGTCTAACCTACTCCTACCCTCAGAATGACAAAATCACTTCTGTGCTGAAGCAGGTAGAGCTTTCAGGATCTTTCACCCTTCCCCTTCTTCTCCTAATTAAAGCCAGAGTGCTCTTTTTCTCTTGGGTTCATACAGAAAGAAAACAAAATTTTCCAGAGAGTTCTGTAACAGAAATACAGCTCTCATCTGCTGCCGTGGAAATCAGGTTAAGTAAAAGCAGAGGTTCTTGGCCTGTTTTATGTAGATTTCTTACTTGTGACTCTTCCATTTCTGCTATTATCTTGGGTCAGAGCATGAGTAGCCAGGCAGTGGGTATGGAATCTGAAATTTATTTTTTACACATTGATGAAATAAAAGCTTCTCCTTGCTGAAAAATTAATTACTGAGTGTTCCAGCACCTTATAAGATATTTATATGTTCTCCCGAGTCCTGTCTCTTCCTGTTTCAGTGCTGTCTTGAGAGCAGTTCAGGCGAGAGAACTGCTCAGCTGCACTTTGTAGTCTTCCTCTCTGCCAAGGAGTCTCAAGACGACACTCAAACCCAAAGAGTCATACTCTAGGGAAAATAAGAATATTAGATCACTCTGGTTTAATCCTTTGGGCCTCGATGGCCTCAATTTACTCATATGACATTCTGGGGGGTTTTGTTGTAGTTGCTAAAATGCATCTCAAAATTGTTAAATCTAGGGTTCTTAAAGACATTTGCAGTCCCAGATGGGTAGTGCTGTTGTAGTACTGTTCTATTGTAGTACTATTGTCCAAGGTCTGCGTCCAATGTATAAAGAATTTGATGACAAAATCAGTTCTCTTACTTTAATGGCTTTTCTAGTGTTTTCATTGTCTTTTCCCCCGCCTTGTTTCTGAAACAGGGATAAAAGAATAATTTGCTGGTTTGGCTTCATTTGAGAATGAACAGGGCAGATGATGGCCTGATAAATAGCATCCTAGAGTTGCTTGTTCTTGAAGGGCAAATACTTGCTAGCATCCAATCTATTACATAAAGTGGGGACTCTCCAATGAAGTGGATCAGAATATTTCATCTGTCTGTTGGAGTGGCAGCAGTGAAGTGATGTACTTCGTTGGTGCTGCTGTAGAGCTACTTGGCTCACCTATGTTCATAAAGCTGTCTTTTGGTGTTGTAATCCAAACACAGCTACCCTGCCTTGCATTTCTTACTCTTCACTGACTTTGTGGTTTAGCAGTCAGCTACCTTAGTGCCGCCGCCTCTGAATGAGAAGCTGTGGTGAGACATACCTCATCATGATAATTCAGGGAAACGTGAGGGTTACATCTTGTTCTGTGGAGAAGTAAGGAGACAGAATAATGGCACAGGTTAATAGGTCCCTTGAAGCCAATTTTAATTATGAAGATGACACTGTAGATCATTTTTTTTAATTTAGTATGGCTGGCTGGGCAGGCAACTTAAGGTAAGACGGCTGCAGTGTAGTAGCATTTGAGCATATGAGGACAGAGCCACCCCCTTTCTGGTGGGTTTTAGTGCTTTGAAGCTTGATGAACTAGTGATGTTCTCTGTAAATGAGCACAACATCACTGGGGGAAAGGAGGCATGTGCAGATGGACTGTGGGGGTACAGGGGGACAGCTTGCTCCGCTTCTAAGCTCAATCCATTGCTGCAGCAAGTGCTCTCCCAGGGAGGGCAGCTGAAGGAAGCATGTATGAAGTACAGCCAGAGCCTGTGCTGGTGTTCCCAGCTGCACCTTCAAAGTTACTGTCTTGACACCTTACGTAAGACTGGAGGGAAACTGAGGTTGGTGGCCTTCCCTGCTCTGAGATGGTGCGAGGAATGTCATCTGAGGACATGCATGTTTTGTCTGTGCCTCCTCTAGCTCAACTGCACAAGAGGATCTGTGCAAGGAACGTGGCATAAGAATAATTATAGGAGGATCCAAAACGCTGCTTAATCTGCATGTTTGCTGCTGACCTCGCTGTCCATCTGTGCCTGCCTTGGTTCCTGGGTGATAGGTGGGGAAGCTGGGGACCCATTTTAAAGCTAACAAGTCTTTTAGCTTATACAGAACTTTGCCCTGTGCCTGTATCCCAGTGAAAATGTTTGAAGTCCTCGGAAAGAAGCAGCTGATGGTACTTCTATGCAAGGCAGCTGAAGCGTTAGTAATACTAAGGGCGCCAGTGGTCCTGGTTATCTGTCTGGCTCTATTGACAGCCTTTGAGAGCAAAGCTTCAAAGAAATAAATGCAGAGGGCTTGTGGAGCAGTCTCAGGGTAGTGAACAACTTGCAGAAGGTTGGTTGAGGTTTGACATCATGGTGATCCTGGGAACAGAGGCTGGCTGTGTAATGTTGTGGAGGGAGGTTTCATATTTTGGGCCATACAAGGCAGATAAACTGTCCTGCTGGCTTCCACATCAGCTCTGCTGTTTTCCCCTATAGGTCACACTGCTGTCTTGGTTCTGTCACCTGCTTTTTATGTTACTATGTCTTTATTCATGGTTTTGGATTGTCTCTTTGTGCAAAAACCACACGTTTGGGTGTCCTGTTATTGCTGGTTGAACTAACATCTTTGACATCAAACTTGCAATATGAAGCTACAGAGAAAATTGTGTGGTGTGCAGCTCTTTCTTAGTTTTCTCTACTTTTGTTTTTAATGATTTTGAGGGTGCTGAACTAATTAATGTGGCCAGTAGATTTCAGTGTGTAGTTTAGTCTCAGATAGAATTATTACCTTGCATCAGCCTACTATAATCCCAGATGATAGTAATTTAGTGGTAATAATGTTAAAATATAGCTAAATGTGCTGAATTGGATGTGCCTGTATAGAATGGGGCCTCCTAACTAATGGATTCAAATCAAGATGAAATAAATGCCCATAATGTTTCTAGAGATTTTACTGTACATAATAATTTCATAGACTACTGAAATACAGCCACTCTTGGCTGAACAGAGTTCCAAGCTGAAAGCTGCTTAATATTGAGAGCTGAAAGTGTTCTGTATGCAGAGATGCTGTTGAAAGATTTGACTGGATCAAAATGTAATAACTCCAGTTGCAATTTGTCCTTGATGCTGGGACTGATACCTTTACTATCCTTAACAACAATAAGTGTTCAGTCAGCAGCTGACATTAAAGTCTGAGGGCTGCCTTAATAACCTATTGAGCAAGGGATTTGATCTTAACTAGTGTATTACCAGCACAGCTTGTGAAGCACATCGCCTCAACCCTGGAGTTCTCCCACTGACTAATTGGACTCTTCCTAGCAAAAATCCTAATTCAGATTTGGCTGTCCTCAGGATTGTTAACAGCTTAGCCCAAACCCAATTAAAATTCATTGGATATGCTCTCCTTGCCTTCAGCAAGCTTTTGATCAGGGTTTGTGGCAGTATAAATGAAAAGGTTTGGTGGATTTTGCCCTAAATAATTTGTCTGTAAAAGGCGAAAAGTGTGTGTGTGCATGTATGTATATTTTGATGTTTGCTGACCTATATTTAGCCTTGAGTGAATGAATCCTTGAACTGTGAATGACAAGAAGTTCAGATAAATGAAAAAAAAGTCTGTTTTTACTGAGAGGCCAGCTCAGGTATGACAGGAAGCAGTGTATTCTTCTGTGGTTTTTCAAATGAGGGCAATATGATAGTTAAAACTTGAGATCTGCCACTGCTGTGACAGGTAGTGGGGAAGGTGAAGCATGTTCAGTGGAGAGCCTCAAGTTCAAATAGCATGGCCTGCCAAGATGGTCAGGAGCCTAGAGCATGTGCCTCACGAAGGCAGGTTGCAAGAGCTGGGCTCGTTGAGCCTGGCAAAGGGGAAATCTATTGGCAGCCTGCAGAGGACTGAAGAGTAATTGCAAAGCTGATGGAGCCAAGCACTTCTCAGTAATGCCAGATGATACAACAGAGGACATGGACCATGAATTGCAGCTCAGGAAGCTCAGGTTGAATGCTAGGGAGTTAAAATTTTGCTGTGAGGGCGGTGCTGCATGATTTTGCAGCAGGCAACTGTGCCACATTTTAAAGTTCTTTTAAGTTTAAATCATTTAGATGTAATTTCTGAATATTAATATGATAAGAAATTAAGCAGGAAGAGGAAACTTAAGAAGAGTAACCACTGAACTATTAGATATTATCAGTACAGAAAATTTCCTCTAATAAAGGTTACAGACATCTGCATAATATTCGTATTTTTGCATGTATAACATAAAGGTGTGTGCATACATATGCATGGGCATATGTCTGGGTTTTGCATAGGTACAGTATATGAATATATGTATGCATGTGTGTAGGGTTTCTATTTGAAGAGAGAAGGAGAAATGTCCTGTGATGTAGGCAGTGGAGAGAAATATTACAGATCTGGGATTCTGTTTTTCTTTCTTCAGTTCCGTTGACTTCACTCCGCTTCAGTCCGTTCAGTGCAAGACTACCAAAAGCTCTGCTTTTCCTCTCTAATTCCCTTCCTCTGGCAGTGACTTACTGCTAGTACAGTCTGCCAGAAGACAACTCATATTTTGTTTTTGAGATGCCTTTGGCATTTCTTTATGTTCCGATGCCAAGGAAAATCAAGAAACTATAAATATATAAAAAGTGAAATGAAGATGCTCCTCTAGAGTTGCTATCCTGGAATTAAAGTCCCAATTGCATTGCATGGAAGCATTTCTGCACTGAAGGTGAGAGAGTTTTTCTGAGTTTTGAAGTATCAGATACCTTACTAGCTGAGTATCCCATCCTGGCTAAAGCTTGCCCTGTGTCCCAGGTGTGGTTTCCACAGGCCCTGCAGACAGGCACATGGGAGGGGGGCAGGGTCAGCACTGCTGGACAAGCTCTGCCCCTCAGCACAGCCCCCTCTTTGTTCTTTAATCACCAGTATAAATTTGTAGTAATAAAGGGAAGACCTTGCTCACTGTATTCGTATCTTCCTGTATCTTAGGGAGACTGTTGAGCCTTTGTTAACCTGTCGTTTTGCTCTGTCATCAGCTAAACAAGTGAGTTCCTGCTGTGCATAAGAATATTTTTTTCCTCTTGTCTATAACCACTTTCCTTCATTCTCTTTCATTTGATATTTTTTACTGTGTGTTACTTGGGTTAAAAGCCCTAACTTCTAAAGCATTAAAAAAAGCTCTGCAGAAGTCTGTTAGCATTGCTACATCCCCTCTAGCATCCTCTGTGTATGTTTTCTACCTATTCTTTAGAAAAGCAATGTCCTTTCTCCCTGTGCCTTTGCAGCACTTAGCCTAATGGCCCATGACTTGAGCTCAGTCCAGTTCTGAGTTGGGCAAAGAAGGAGCCCCATCTCAAGGGGAGACCTTTATAATACTTTAATTACAGCTGTCTTGTAAAATCAGAGTAGTAATCACTTGCTGATGAGTTGTAGTGGTTTTGATTTCTCAAGTTGCACATGTGGTTTATCATGTAGATACAGTTTTTAAAGCAAAACAAGTTGTTATTGTATTCCTTTAGAACTAGAAGTTAAATGAAAGATTAACTGAAAACCTGGTTAACAAGAAAGCTTATATTTTCTTCTACACAGATTTAAAATGTAATTATTTGCACATCTGCCTCCTGTCTAGTGGAGACAGAAATCTGAAGATTCATGTGACTTTGTGATTTGAACAACTAAGGTTTGTGGATCTGTGCTTTAAAGCCAGTGGAGCAAATCCTATTTTCCTGGGATTAATTGACTATATTTCTTAAGCAGCATTTTGGCTTGTGGAGCAGAAGTCTTACCAGCTCTCTCCTCTTCATCATACGCCCTAGTGCTTAGTAGCAAGCAGGTGTATGCACTACACCAGGTATTAAATGCTCTTAACTCCTGAGTCTTTGCTCTTTAGTTGCAAGTAGTATGAAATGACCAACACCTTATATTTTTGGACGAGAACTGGTGCTCTTGAAGAAATAATAAATGTTTCTCCTATGGTTCAGTCTGGGCCTGAACCATCTTGTGGTTTGCAAACAGAAAGAGGTGAGGATGCTGAGTACCAACAGCTGCTTTCTGGTGGTTTGTGGTGTTGGTGTTTTGGTGTTTTGTTTGTTTTGTTTTTTCCTTTCCCCCCTCCCAAGTGTTGGTGGAAATTTCTTCTCTGGCAGTGTATGACTTCAAAGTTGTCTGGTCAAAATTCTTTAAGCTCTCCTCTTGTTGAGGTTCCTGTCCATGCTTGCCTGTAGTTCAGATGGTTAAAATCTCTATTTCTTCCCAGTCCATCACTCTCCCCAGAGATATGCATTCTGATGGTAAGTAAGGCCTTACAGTGTTGGTGTTAGGACTGGCTCTCAGTTACACAATAGCAACCCCACCAAATTAGGTCATTCAGATTAACACTTAATTAAACTGAAATGCTCTTGGTGCCAGATGCAAATCAATTATACAGAGGCTGAAGGCTGTATATATAAATGTATTGAGCAGTTTATTTTTACCAGCATTATGAGCTCTTTCTGTACAGATTAGCTATTTTCATTTCTGTTGCATTTGAGGAGAAAGAAACAGTGCCAAATAACTAAAACAGAGGAGGAAAAAAACCCACAACCTGTTAAAATGCTATTTTCAGGCTTCCAGAGTGTTCATAGTTTTGTGGGAGCTGGAGCTATTTGAAAGCTAAGACCTTCAGTTTTCATGATTTGGAAAACTATCAGTGCTGCTGTTACATTGGAATACCAATTTTTTTATATCTCTACCTATATATCTCAAAAGTAGCTGAAGCTGGCCCACTCTCACCATGTTTTAGGCAATTAATGAAACAACATTAACTTTTCTTTGGTATAGACTTGCAAGTCAGTGAACTCAAGCACTCTCCTGTGTTTTGGTCATTACTCTTAAAAGACAATGTTTCCATTATCAAGGAGATCAGTATTATGCATTAATGTTTATAGAACTGCATCAATAAATCACTGGAGAACAGTAAATGGAAGGACTTTTAAAAGTCATTGATAGATCCCTTGTCAAACTTTCAGCACAGTTTGCTAAAGATTCCTGCTTCATAGCCCACATTCATTAATTGTGAAATAATAATGCCTTGGCTATCAAGTATCAGAAATCTTATTGTAGGGTATCTGTAGGAGATGTATTATCAGTACCTTAAAGAAAGCAATGAATTGTGGAAAATATTTTTTCTTTGCTTTTATCTACTGAGCTTGAGTTTATACCTCAGGAGGATTGGTGCAGGCAAACTACCTTCCCAGCAAGTTTCCCTCTCATCTTGCTTCAGTCATCTGAGCTTGGCATCTGAACTGGAAAGCTTACTCTTTGGGTGGCAACTTCAAACAGCAGTAGAGCAGAAGAGATGAAAGTGTGTCCCATAGCCAGAATTTTATAACATCACTCTGAATAACTCAGCCCCCTAAGTTTTTATGTAGATATCCAGGTATGGTAAAGGTGTGATGGAAACTACTGAATGTCCTTTTTGAAAATCAGAACTTTTAAGGTCCTGTATACTTAAGTTTTCCTCAGTGTCTACATGAATACTTTAGAGTTGGCAAATTAAAAGAAAAAGAGCATTTGTAACCAACTATTTGGCATATCACATAAATAAAATATTTTGGATAAATCTCTTTGCTGCAATGCCAAATAGCTGCAGTGCTAGCAAGAGACAGTTCTCAGCTGTTTGGACTCCTGTATACTTTAAAATGTCCATGCATTATTGCTGAATAGTGCAAGGAAAAGCAGTTGTTCAGAGTCCCACTCTAAAAGTGTACTTCAGAGACAGAGAGAGACATGTCAGGATGCAAGATGATGTGGCAGATACCATAGGATTTGGCTAAGGTGCTTGACATCTAATGACACCTTTACAGTTCTATTGATTATTTTATTGCTTCTGCCAAAGAGCAATCGTGTTCTTGCTGAGCAAGCAGAGACAGTTTGAAATGTACTTCCCTGCTTTTTATTTTACTCCTTTGCTTTCGTTACTAATTATTTGCCCTTATCTTCTGTGGGAGCTCAACAAAATAAATGCATGAGGACCTCAAACCTCTTAAACAGGGAGAAGAAAGCCTGAAATATTAGCAGTTTTTGAGATCTTTAAACTTTAAGAGGAAGAATGCTATTTTTAGCATATTCCAAAGTTTCCATCAACAGATCAAATGCAGTCAAGTTCATCTCTCTCTGTTGGTGTCTGTACACTGATGTCAGACCCACCAAGGCCATGAGAGTGCTGTCAGTTATTGCTTCATTATGCACGTCAATGTGGGAACTGTGGTGTTGCAATTCTCTGGCTTGCAGATTTTGCCAGAGCTGCGTAGACAGGTACTGAAAAGACCTAGAAATGCAATGTCCTGGTCTGAAAGCCTTGACATTGGCCTGGCTGTTCCCATTCAGATACCTGGGTGTAATATGGGAGGTTGTTGGGGTACTCTGCCAGGGGCTGGATGAGGAAAGGATGATTCATTCCTCTTCTCTAAAATTCTGTATACTCCCAACTTGATCTTTCATGGTGAAGAAAATTAGCATTTTCATCTGTCATTAGCAGTCTCTAAAGGTCTATTCCTTGAGCGAGATTCTTTTGCCTATGTTTCTTTTGGTGACTCTTCCTTCAGGATTTTGAGATTGCAGACGGATAAAGCAAAGGGGACTTCGTAATTTAAAAAAAGTTCATGTTGATCCACATCCTGTTTTTTTGTATGGTAGCAACTTGAGGGGAACAAGTTGTCATCTCAAAAATCCTTTCCACCAGAAAGATGGGAAGCTGTAGCTGAAAACATATCTGCATGTATTTGACCCTGGCTTCTTATGGCAACATGTCTTTTATAAAATTTTTATTGTGCAGCTGAGGATCATAATTCCTCCTAAGTCAAGCAGTGAATAAACCTCTGTTCAAATCCAGTCTGTCACCTTTGAAAATACTGCCTCCAAGTAGTTTGTGCTGTGCTGGATATGCCATGAAGTGAACGAGGGGAAAAAAAAGATTATCCTTCCTCTACTGTCTAAAGAATAGAACAAAGTCCTACACTGCATGTTAAGGGAAAGAATGGGGATTGTGTAAAATAGGTCAGAGATGTATTGAATTTTAAAAGGATTGGGTTGAGAAAAGAGAGAAAGTTAAATTTTCCATAACAGTGATCAGGTAACCCTGAAGTGTAGTGGTTATGAAATAATTACACCCCAGAGGGATTAGAGGCATGTGCCATTGCCTACTGCCTTGGAATGCCTCGGGGATGTGATCAACTTATGATAATTAAAGCTCTTATAGTGGCAAATACAGTATGAACATGGAGTGTCTGAAGAAGTTTCAGGGTTGTAGCTGGGTACAACGTCTTATGTTCATGTTAACCTCTGTTTGCTCATCTGTGAACACCCTCTTTCTTTAGACATGGTTCCTTGTTGTTTGACCCTTAGCGGGTGGCACCATCAATGAATATGTTTCCTGGGACCTGAGTGATTTTTTTCAATGCCTTGGGTTGCATGAGCATGGTGATGCTGCTTGAGTGAGTATCTGAAATGCAGATACCCTTGATAAGGACTCTCATAGCTTCACAACTTGCCAGTTTTAAACAGCATGGAGCTGGGGATCCTACTCACTGTGGTCTTCAGGGCAGGAGAGCTGTCTACAGGATGTGTACTGCTTAGAGAGGACAATTTCTGGGTGGTCCTAAGTTTTCTAAAGTTTGGTTGGTACTAAATCAGAAACATCCTCATTCTCTTTCCTCTGGCATGGGTGCATGTGTAAGTAAAGATCTGTTACTCTCAAAGTGTAGTCTTACAGCCCTTGCAGCCTACTCTCTTCACCAAAACTGCTCCCATCAATTTTTTTCTCAACTCTGAAAAAATCTCCAATTAAAATCTTGTAATTTTTCACAGTATTAGGATTACTAAACTCGGGAAGCCATGTCTTCACAATAAGGTGTAAAAAAGATTTTGAGAAACCTGCGTGTTGAGAATTTTAATTGTGACAGCTATTTTATGATTATTCCCAACCTAAATATTATGCTCTTCTTTCTTCAATTTCATATAATCCAATTGAAAATTGGGTAAATTCTTCTTAGACAAAAGTTCTACTCTTGTTTCACAAGAGTATCAATATGAGAAGGATCACCATTTGAAAATCAGTTTTCTGGATGATTTTTTTTTTTTTTTCCCTAGATAAGTAAGTTCTTAGACTCTTCTTGGAATACTTCTTTCTGCTTCATACAAAACTTATGTATGAAATATGAAAAGAGAAACAGTGATCTCACAGTATGAATTTTCCATACGTGAGATCCTGTGAAACACTTTCTGCTTTTGTTTACTTTGCACCAAGGAGCCTAAGCCCACCTGTAAGCACAACACAGCCGTGGTGTGTTGGCAGGGGCTTTGTCAGGATGTGCTCCTGGAGAGGCAGCTCAGTTACTTTTACCAAGAGAAAAGCGACCTATTTCAGACTATGTAGTTGTTCAAGACGTGTCTGACCTATGTGGTTTTACTTCTGCAACTGTGTGTCAGTGTTTTAGGGTTTTTTACGTCTTAACCACCATGGATATTGTATGTCATGTATTATGGATGGCAGCAGATTTACCAGAAGCATACACTTCTCAGGAGGACAGTTTGGGGACAGGTTGCTGCCCGACAAGGCTCTGATTAGATTGACTGTAGAAATTTGAGTATCGGATGGGGCAGTTGGGTTCGTATGTCCAGTGCTGGGCTTTGCCTGCTCACTGCTGGTCAGACCTTATGGTTTAGTGACTCCTCTAGTGACTGATGTGAATCTGTCAGCTATTCAGAGAGAAATAACCGATGATTTTCTTGTAGCGCCAAGATGCACTGCCAGTGTCTGCTGACCTCTGTGTAACCCGCTGAGCCCGGGGTAGTCATGCTTAGTAAGTTGCAAGATTCACTCATTACTTATGCTTCAAATGTAGGCTAATTTCCCTGTGAAATCTTTGTAAGCAAGATTCAGGTTCAGATGCTTTTGGCTAGCACAAAGTTAGTGCTACTTCCTGTAGTCAGAAATGCTTTTGTGTTTGAGAGTGGGACTCTCAAGACTGTGTTTTGCAGAGATGCAGTCTAGCCAATGATGAAACTTACATTTCCTTTTTTCTTGATCTAGTCAAGTCCTCTGACATGTATAGATCCTTAAGTACAGCCAAGCTTATGTGTATTTATGCAAAACAACATGTTTGTGTTTCATTTTATTGTGTTTTGGCTGCAACGCATGATATCCATGGTTTCCTGAAAAGATGTTTCAATCTGTTGTTTCTTTGGCATGGCAGCACTTCCATATTTGTGGGTTGATTGGGTAGGTGATAAGATGACAATCCTTCCACTCCTTGGACTGTCAGAAAGAAGAGTATGGTTGAACTTGAAGACTTTAAGGAGTTGAACTTGTCACATCATTATTATCTCTCTTCTGCTACTTACTTATTGCTTAGTTAATGTTGGAGATATGCTGAGATTATTATGAAGAACTTTTAGAGGCTTTTTCTACTTTAAAAAGGATGAAGGTATTGTTTGTACTTTGTGTCTTTCACACTTAGAGTGGAGACCACTGAAATCCCTGAAATTTAACACCTATGGAATATTGTGTTTATACATTCTTGTTCTGAGTTAGATGGGATGGAAATAAGAGGAACTATTTCTGGGCTGTAGCAATTGTATCCAGCTTCATATGATGGCTCTCTGAAGAATAACTCTACCATGCAAATAAGCTTCCAGATGAAAAGATAACATTTTAATTTAAGAAGTGCATTTTAATTTAAGAACTCCTCCTCTCCTGTATACTGTGGTACTGTTTGATCTTGGTGCTTTGGGCTCGTCTGCCTGTGTAAGATAATGCCCGGTGCGGTGTGAGCTGTGAGCTTGAAGAGCCTTAGCTGCCTTGCCAGGGGCAGTGTGGAAAGAGCCTTTGTAAACATGCTGATGTGCTTCACTTTGAAAGCATATGTTCATCTGTGAGTACCCTTGGGAACTGGTGAAGGCAGTGAGCTGTGAACTTGCTCCTCTGCTTGCCACTGACTAATTTACCATCAGGCCCCACCACATGTGCATGGGATGTCTGGGAAGGGTGAAGCATCTGAGGCACTGGGATGTCTTACAAGTCCAACCATCAGCCTTCACTGAATTCCTCCATTTGCCTATTAAGGAGGACAGTGTGCCTTTTGGAGGCATTTCTTCATCTTCTTTCTTTCTTCATTCTGCTTAATCTAACGTGCTTTACTTCTCTTGAGTGGATGGTAGCTCTCTTGAGCAGTATGGAGTGCAGTACTTTCCCACAGGTCAGAGCTTAGCCAGCAGCTATCACCCATCTCATCTGTAGTCCTTCCCACCCTCCTCAGTGTGAAGACCTGGAAACTCTTAGACTACGTTATGGACTGGGTGAAGTTTTACAGTGACCTTCTAATGTGAATACCAGAGCAGCCTTTGCTTAAGCCACTCACTAATTTGAATTAGGTAGAGCCTTTTTTTTTTCTGTCCCATTTTTTGGTGTGGCTGAGGCCAAGAAAGCTTATTTCAGAACTGTCTACAAAAATGTCTAGCATTTTTTGGGAAGGTATCAATGAAGTGCTCTGTTTACAGAAATTACACTCTTCAAATGTTGTTAATAAAATGGTTGATTTTTAACTAGATGCTCATATACTTTTTTTGAATCCTCATTTGCCACTGGGTGCAGTTCCTGAAGGCTGCAGAACTTTCTTTAGAAGAAAAATTCTGCTCTTTGCAATATTCACCAGCTTTAAGATTGAGTTCCAAACTTTTAGATAAAAATTTTCTGATTTTCCTAATCTTGTCCAGGAAATGAAATGCTTCTATAATGGTAACATATTACCTGGAACTGCATAATATTTATGCATGGCTTTGGTCTTCCTCATACCATCTTGAGATCACTTCTGTTCTCATATGGATGGATGTAGTAATACCAGATTTTAGGGTGAGGCATTTGGCAAGCTTCTCTGTGTTTAACATGGCCCGGTAGTCACACTTCGGTCATGAAAGTACAATGAGCTTGTACTCAGCACTTGTGAGGCCAGATAATGGGTTCAGTTCTGGGCCCCTCACTACAAGAAAGATGTTGAGGTGTTGGAGCATGTCTAAAGAAGGGCAAGGAAGCTTTTGAAGGGTCTAGAGCACAGATCTTACGAAGAGCAGCTGAGGCTGTTTCGCCTGGGGAAAAGGAGGCCCAGGGGAAACCTTATCACTCTCTACAACTACCTGAGAGGGGGTTATATCTAGGTAGGGTTCAGTCTGTTTCACCACATAGCAAGCAATTGGACAAGAGGAAATGGCCTCAAGTTTCAGCAGAAGAGATTTAGATTGTATATTAAGGAAAATCTCTCACTGAAAGGGTTGTCAAGCATTGGAACAGGCTGCCCAGAGATGGTGACTCCACCACTTCCCTGGAGGGATTCAAAAGACCTATAGATATGGTGTGTAGGGATATTGTTTGCTGGGTAAATGATGAGGCATGATGATCTTGAGGGTCTCTTCCAACCAAAATGATGCTATGAAATGTTGAAGAAAGTGTCTATGATATGGCAAGACCTGCTAATCTATATCTAATTTGTCCTCTGGCTACTTTGTCTAGAAATGATGGACTGCTATGAACAGCTGATCGGCCTCTGCTTATTACCCTTTCAGATCCTTTTAACTGGACTGCTGCTCATTGCCAGGGGAGCTAAGTCAGGAAGCTGCAACAGGACACACTTGTACATTGGAAGTGTCTTCACTGTGGTCTGAGAGTCTTTGGACCTCATATTGTGGATAGGGTTTCATGAGAAGGACTTGCAGATGTGACATAGAACCAAGAGAATACACTGTTAGATATAACTGATGCCAGCTCAGTCTTACAAAATCACATTTTTCACAGTTTTTGTGTTTTGTCTTGTAAGCCAGTGCAGAAAAAAAGCATAAGGTTGTTTGGGCTTTCTCACTTTCAAGAGCTCTTTACAAGAGAACGATCTCTTTTGAAAAAGCCACCAACAACCAAAACCACGACACAAGTAGTTACTCAATCTTTTTATTTTCCTTCTTGTTTGTGTTCACATCTTTTCCAGGAGCTGTCATGTACCCTGTTCCTGGAGACCTCTCTTATGAGCTGATGGCAGTTAAGTACTCTTCAGTAATGGAAAAAAGAATCAGTTTGCTGTACAAATGCACTTTACTCTTGACTTACTGTTGTCCTTTAACCTGAACTTTTCATGTTGGTTTGGTTTATGGTGGCTGTAGAAAAGGGATAAAAAAAAAAAGCTCACAGTAGTGTTTATTATGCACAAACTTCATCATTTGAATGCTGGAAAAATAGTCAGCAGACTTAAACTTTTATTGTTGCTGAGTCTGTCACTGACCAGCTGAGACATCTTCAGGAGGCGATTTCACTTGTTTTGTTTGCTCAACCCATAGAGTAAGTGTAAAATGTTGTGAGATACTATTGGGAACTTATTCTTCATCTTGCCATTTGCTCTTCTACTGAATGGCCACAGCATTGATCACCATGAGAGCTGGGCCCTTAGAGGGGACTGCTCAGGCATGCTGCAGTTTGAGTAGGAGTAAGCATGAACAGAACTTATCGCTACTTTCCAGAACTGACCTATGGAATTCAGATACACATCTGAGCACAAAAAGATGAGGCAAGAGTAGAAACAGATTCATATTGCAAGCAGCATAGTTATGTTCTTAGGAGACAATACAAACAGCCCAGTGAGATACTTCTATATCAGATATAAATTAAACTTCCTGGCATTTAATAACATGCTCAGAAGTGTGTACTGCTCTGAATAAATGGCACTCTGTTATTCTTTGGACAGCAGCAGTTAGCACTTTGAAATCTCTGGAGGAAGATATGCCCCTAATGACAGAGTATGCCATGCTGCCTGAGCTTGGCAGATTTTCTGCTTGACAAAAACCTGGGTTGCCCAGAGCTCTCTAAATATTTGCTAGCTAGGGATCAGCAAGCAGCTCACAGTGATAACGTGTTCACTGATGGGAACCTGCTCTTATGATATGGGCTCACGGTGTGCAGGCAGATGTGAGATTGAGCACCCAGCTGTGAGGGGCTGCTGTGGTCCAGTAGCATCGTTTCCAGTCTGTGGTGGGGCACACATGAAGCCCAGCTGTAGTTTCAGTAACTTTTAACATACAGAGCCCTGGTATTTTGCATTCTGTGAAGGTACATGCCAACAACCTACACTGCTTAGATGTTCAGAGAAAGAAAACTATAGATGAAATGGATGTGAACTGGGGTGCTTGGTCAGGTCCATGGTGCAGTTGAGTGTGTAAAATGGCACTTAGAACAGAGTACAACGCAGTAAACGACGATGTGATGTGGGAAAAGTCCATGCAGGTGTTTTGCTGCTTTGCTGGTAGCTTGCTTGAAACAAATCCTATAGTGTTTATTGAAAAGTTACACTAAATGAGCACACATGGTCCATTATCATAATTTTTGCACTGGCTCTGTGCAACATTTTAAATTTTTGTGGGTTTAGTTTTTAAATGAATCCTTGCAGTGAATAGGGTTTGGAAAATGCAGCTCTTAGTATGGAGCTAAGGGAGTCCAGAGAAGGCTGCTCCCAGTGCCCCATGCGTGTTACTGTCCACTTAGTGCATGTGTTCTGGTTGTCACAGTTTCACCTTAAATTAAAGAAAATAAAATAACTGGGCTGGAAAGTTCTGAGGCCTTGCTGGATTGCTTCATGTTAATATACCCCGGGCTTTTGGGAATCTGCTGCTTGTCAGCCTGGAGTTCCTGATTTTAAATCAGTACTTGGGCTTAAAAGGGGGGCAGGAGAGCTCCCTGAAGGCATCTGTTTGTGAGAGAAAAGATATGAAAGAGACTTGAAGAGTTCCTGTTGCCTGAGAAATCTATCTTATTTTTCCAGAGGGCTTGTAAAATAAAATTGTAGATGCTTCCCTTCTCTCTGATATTTAATGCGTTGGGTAGAAAGGGTGGAAAAAAAGAGGTCTTTATCTAGAGCTGCTTGGCTTTTCTGCTAGGAGATGGTAAAAGGGACACAGGGAGAATGACCTTCCTTGACGTGCCTGTTTTGTTAGAATTTTTTCTTTTTTTTTTTTTTCCCCTCCATCATCTGATCTCACCACCACATATTGCTTTCTATTAATTTATGGAGAATTTTGAGGGTTTTTAACCGAATTTTGTCTGGAATATGAAAGTCCAGAACTAACATTGGAATCCTCTGTGGAGAACTGTGCATTCGTATGCAGGATTGCTTCACCTTGGTGCAAACGTGTTGCTGCAGTACTTGTAAGAGAAAACACCACAGTGCTCAGATAAAGAAAGAGCAGCCCAAGTGAGAAGGGCTGTGCCACGTTCTTGCTGATCTCCCAGCCTCTGCCAGAAGGTGCTAGCCCTGTACACGGAGTTCAGGGTAACTTCTGCTTTGTGGAGGCTCTGCAAGGCCTGGGTCCTTTCTGGGCATGGAGGAGCAGCAGATTCCTCCTGCAGATTGCCTCCACGCCTGCTGCCGCCGTGCATCCCTCCACCCTGGCATATTTATGTTTGTTAGGAGGAGTAAGCTGGTTTGGGCTTTCTGCTGGAGATGGCTTTGTGTGTTCTTCCCCCCTTTTTTTTTTTTTTTTGTTTGTTTGGTAACTAAAAGTGATGGGTTTGGGTTTTGTTGTTGTGTGGAGGTTTTTTCCTCCCCCACACCCATAGATATTAACTATCAAACTCCTCAGAAACTTTGAATGTTAAAATGGTCCTATCAGGCTGGACAAGGTGGACAGGATTCAGGTGGCTTGGTCAAAGGAATGTGCTAAATGCAGATTATATTGCAGAAACAAAAAAATATGTAACACAAGGATGTCCTCTATCACTTGTGGGTTATGCTGAGAGTGTTTTCAAATTGTATTCTTAATCATTATGTATTGAGGACAAACTGCTGTTAGAATAAATGATGAGGGGTGCCATGAAGCATCCAAAATGGTTGGCTCTGAGGGCTTTTGTTCCCCATGAAAATCAATTTTAAGTTAAAGGATCTTATTATTTCCATGCAAGTGAAAAATATCACTCGGAGTATGTGCTGCATATTCTCTTTGGTACTTCAAAAGCATCCGAGCACTTTTTAAGCACTTCATGAGATGTTCAGGAACAGATAATCCTGTTTCACATGAAAGCTGTTTTCAAACCTTGCTTCAGTGTGTAACTGAGACCTTTCATATATATGTTTTTTTTATTTATTTTCCTGGGGAATGAAATTCCTACCTGAACATGGGAGACTTTGGTCTGTAGCCTTGCAGCATTCTGGTTAAATGTCCTTGTGTTACACTATGAGTCTGTTTTAATCTTTCCTGCTGGAGCTATTGCACTTGGTATACATAATTAAACAGTCCTTAAGCAAGAGGAAGGCTTAGGCCCTGGTGCGTGAGCAGGTTAACCCTTGGCAAGTTGAGCTGTCCTGATTTTAGAAATCTGTTTGCAGTGGTTATTTGTCTGGTAGCCTCACAAAACTGTTGGGTATATATAAATGAGTGTCTGTTTTCACCTTTCAGATAGTTATTTTATGTCCCTGGGTTGATAAAGAAGCCATGTTACATGATGCTGTAATAGGCTGCTCTCCTTGCTTGCTCTGTTACAGTAAAAAGGGAGAATAAAGCAACTGCTGTAAGGTTTTTAAGCTGCTAAATGGGCATTTAATTTTATGTGAGACTGTCTAGAGAGATGTTGCTCTACAGCAGCAGCACTACTAGGGCTTGTGAATTGAGAAGTGGTGCTGTTCAAAGGTGTCTGCAGAAATAAAAGGAAATGAAGATGTTTATAGCAAATGTCTGTCTGACTGACAGCTTGAATGTTGGCAGTAGGATTGCTATTAACTCTGACAAAGAAGAGAGCTGTAACCTTGTAAGTGGAGGCTTCCCTCAGCTATAAATGAGTTATATCAGAAAAATAGAGCATATGCAAGAACTTCAGAAACCATTTGATTTAATTGAAAGTATCCCATTAAGGCTGCAACTGTTCTTTAGGAGAATAATTAAATTACAAAGTGAATAAATGGCGCATTTCAAGTTAGTTTTTTCTGTATTTATTAATTTAGATGCCGGAATCTCACCGTGCTCTTGTCTCTGTGATCAGCAGCAGTGATTTTTGAGCACTGTGAGTCAGATTGAGACAAGTAACGAGAGGTTATGGGTTTTGCTGTCCTCTGTACAACCTCTTTGCTTACATCAGGAATGAATTTGGCCTTCTGCCTCTCTTCCCATTGCAGCCTGTACTTCTGTACTATCAATGAGTAATTACAGCCAGAGTACTGTTCTATTGATTATAAACCCTTCATGAAAGAGACTTCTTGAAAGGTTTTGATGCAGACTCATTTAAAAGCTTTTGTTGTTGTATTTTTTCGTTTTTGTTGAGTCTTCTGTCATTGGGCTGGTGGGTACGTGCTGATCCCAGACATCCAAATGTCTGCTGAGGAGCACCAGAAGCAGGGGCTTCAGAGCTTGCTCTCACCCAGTAAAGCCACAAGTAGGCGGAGAAGACAAATGCTGGGCAGGGAGTAAGGAAGATCCTGAAACTTCTCAGTTTTGTATGAGCCAGACCAGACTCAGTGTGGCACAGACCTTGTCTCTGACCAGTTCAGACATTTCAGACATGGTCTCTAGGTGTGTGTGGCTGCTGTCACACTGCCATAGGTATCCTTCCAGAAGCAGATGAGGTTTTTTGGTTTTCTCTTCATCATAGTGTTTCATGGGGAAGAATGGATATTGCCATGTAGCACTTAGACAGTGAGGAACAGCTGTGCAGCCTTTCCAGAGACAGAAGATTGGTGTCTGTTGGGACTCCAAGGCCAGGGCTAGGTGTGAGTTGCTGGTTCAGAGAGTCATTGTAACCTAATGTAAAGCCCAGCTGGTGCAAGGACATGTTCTGTCCATCTTCCCTTGGCCGTCGTTCCTGTGTCTGGGATGCAACAGGCAGATTATCTTTGACCCACAGCTTTGTGTATGAGCATCTTCCGTCAGCCAGCAATGACCAAAAAGTTCTCAGTTCTTACATATGCACCTTCATTATTCATTGCATGAACCTGAGGCACATGTAATGCTATATAAGCAGTGAAACTGCTAGGAGACAATCCCTCATCTGTTGATTGGAAGCCTTCTGTTCAGCTCATAAACCTTTCTTTTATTACTCTGGAAAGATCACCTTGTTTAGCTTGAATCCATCCTTCGGTGAATCCTTTGCTGTCTTTTCATTGGAGCTCCCAGTACATTCAGGAAACAATGAAGAAATTCACAATAACTAAGGGCTGCAGTATATGAACAGGCCTGGACCTCTGTGACTACATTTTAAATTAATTTGAAATGTAGGAGCTAAATAATAGCTGCTGCATAATAACAATGTGGTTTCCATTTAGCCATAGAGTAGAAGAGATGTGTGGTAAGTGTGGGCTAATAAATGGTGAGTGTTTATTCTTCTCAGCAATGTTCACTAAGTATTACAAGGGCTGCCTCTGCTTCATTACCTTGAGTTTTCTCACCCTTCAAAAGGTACTTTTTCTGGCTGTCCTGATAGGGATTAAAATGCCCACTTACCAAAACCACTCTCATTAATTATATAATTTTACAGTTATTTTTCTGATTCCAAGTAAGTATTGGTTTGTAAGAATAAGCATACGAATAATAATACTGTGTAACTGTTGTTTAATTTTTTATGTCTAAAAGACTATATTTAGAACTTAAAATGGCTTTATCTGTTGCTGTCCTCAAGGACAGTTTCACAAAGGCTTCAGTGTGCTCTTTATTGCTGTGCTAAATGCAGCAAGGGTGGGAAGAAACCTGAGACAGGAGCAAGTTTGTTCTTTTTTTTATATATATATTTTATTTTTGTTGTTGTTGTTAAAACCAGTGATCTGTTACTTTTTAAAAAAGGTGGGGAAAAAAAATTACCATGACAAGGAGATGATGTTTTGAATGAAGCTGTTCTGCTGGTTATTTAGCCAGTGTTTAGAAATGGTCTTGTCCACTAATTTACATCATTAGCAGTAAATCAGGGTGCTGAGAATGGGCTACCAGTTACTCGGATATGAAGTTAGTGGAAGAAATCATTCCAGTCCCAGCAAAGAGTAAAACAAAATGAATTTTCAAGTTCGGATTTAAATGCTTTTTTGCTGTGGCCTCTTGAAAATAGAAAAAGTAAAGGTTGAAGGAAAAGGAAAACCAAATATTCAACCTAGTTAACTTGAGCCATCTTGCAAGGTTTTGGTATTTTTTTTTATATTTGCTTTGGGGCATGGTACAGAGTAGTCGACTTCTGAAAGTACAGTGGTTCAAGATCAATTTATACTTGAAGATGTTTTACCAGGATATACCAGTTCTGCAATAATTTATAGCAAGAAAAACATCATTCTGTCCCTTCCCTTTCATTTTTAGACATGATGGGTTCACAAGACTACGTGAACTTTGGAGGTTTAAGCAGTATAAGCTTTTTTTTTTTTTCATTCTAAAACAGAAAATGTGACTTAAATGTATTTTCACTCCTTATCATGCATTGAAGCATTTGAGGCCAGATACTTTGGTGCCTGGAGTTGACAGTGCAATTCCAGAGTTGATTGGTGGTTGCACTGAAGTGATCATAGATCATTTGGTTTAATTTCTGTTTATTGGTTTGTGGTGTGGAAAAGAGGAGTAAGTATTTATCTTAAGAGTAGATGACTATAAATTGCTAATATAATTTCTGTGGAATGTACAGTGGGTTGAAACTCCCCACCTGTCCTCTGAAGTTGAAAGTTAGTATTTTACAGAAGACCCATCTGGTGGATTTTCAGAAGATTGTCAGTCCTTACCTTAAAGCAATTAAACAATGGAATTAAAGTTGAGTTATAGAAAATCGTAATGTATCAGAGTGGAATATATCTACAAATCACTTGTCTTTGAATTCTCTTTCTGTTCTAAACTCCACCCTTCCTCTTTTCCAAAATGCTTACAAAGATAGACCATTCTGTGTTAGTCTAAGTTCCAGGAATTAAATAACCACATTACAGGAGACTGGGACAGGTTTGTCTGATATCTATGAGGCACACATTCCAAGGTCTCTGCTGCTCTGATAATAGTCTCATGTTGATGCTATATTTGAAACTTTTCCAGTTTGTTTCAATTACTCTAAGCAATGGGGCTCTGTACTCCTCCTCCAATAGACTGCTCCACTATCAGAAATACCAGTGTTAGCAAACATTTCAACTCGCCCAGCTGTCTTCCACCTCATCTCCTTAACATCAGCAAACAGTTTCTTTCCTGTTATTGATAGGATTCTAACAGGTCTGTAATTCCCATTAGGCAGAAGGATACAGGTGGATTGCAATTCACGCAGTGCACGCAGGTACGGTGCTGTTATGAGTAGCACTGGGGCAAGGATGGGGAGGCTCTGACAAAAATTTGTCTGCCCTTGACCACCTGAATATCCCTGGCTCCTTTTATGTGCTGCTTACTGCAGGGCGTTCACCACGGATACTGTGCAGGGGACCACTGGGACGTGTGGGTGTGCTCATATTTTTTGAGCCGCACCAGATTCCCTGTGAAGGGGCTCCAGGGGCATCCATGCAGACCTGTCCTTGCTTCTCAGGGATGTGGATGCAGGTGTGGATGCCATTGTGCTAGGAGAACTTATGTAGGGATGTAATCTTCTTCTCCCCCTCCCCCAGAAGAGAGGGTTTTGCAAGCCCAACCAGTGATGATTCTGAAGGTGGAAGGAAGGTGTAGGTCCCAATTTCAGCACCAGACACTTGAGATTGATCCCTCAAATGGAAGTGAAAATAAGAGGCCTTTTAACTTACTGCCTACAACTGGATTATAGCAGGGGAGTACGCTGGGAAGCATAAAGTTTTGGAGGGAGCTTTAGGTGGAGAGTGAGCTGTGTGTTAGTGTGCACTGACCAGAATGAACTCTGCTTGTGAGCTGCCACTGAGCCAGCTTGGATCTGGGAGCTGTAGATCAGTATCTCTGTAGACACAGGCGAATTGTACACCTACCAAATATGTTTGGAAGTCTGGTTTGGGCTTTGGGAAAGCCATGCTTCACCTAGGGATACTGAGGCTCCTCAAGATGCCTGAGATTAGGAAGGAGGTTGCAGTGATAAACAGGTTTCTGCAGGCATGTGTCTTCAAGTTGGAGGTGGTGGTTTTTTAAATATCATCTATGCTGTAGTTTGCCAGCGTTGCTGTGCTATTGAACTGTGACAAATGGGGTTTGGAATGGAAGCTAGATGGAAAGAAACACATTACTGATATTATTTATAAAGCTTATTTACAAGATTTACATTCTCTGTCCTCTTTCTGCCAATGATATTAGTGTTGATGAATTCTTTTTTAGAGAAACACAGATCTTATTATATCAAGGGGTAAATATGCAGCGTGATACACAGGGATTAGTTCCTCAAGTCATTATCTTTGACATGCTGTCTTTAGTGCTGCTAGTCCCTTCTCAGCAAAGATCTTTTCTATATTTCAGTAATTTTAGCTGAAGAAAAAGGATATTATTACCATGTGCTCAGATACCTTCTAATGATTTTTGCCCAAGTCAGGATAGACCTGATCTTACAAAGGAGGTGTTTGCTAAATCTGAGCATATAACACACATTTGTAAAACAGGAACTGTGATATGGTATTAGTTCATCTCATCTCTCTGGAGTGGTGACAAAGCTAATAAGACTAAATCAGATAATGATTTTTATACAGCAGGTGTTTGCTGCTAAACAGCCCACTGACAAAATGACGTGGTCTTTTAAAGCCTTTTAGCAGATGTAAAGTCTTCAGCATTTAGCTGATCTGTATGAAACTGAATCTTTCCCTGAAGTTTCCCCCATATGACTACAATTCATTTCCAGAAGGTAATTATATCCTTGGAGACAAACTGAGTAGTAGGAGCTTTGTGCTGCAGAAGATCCTGGAGGTGGGATTACCTGTCTAATGATGATAGTTGCTCCCCTTAATGAGCTTCTTCCTGCCAGCATTAGTGTGTCCTTGGTAAACTGTATTTGTAGTGTTCCTTGCATCCAGCGATGCTCTTGAGGGGACTTGTTAGCAAGAGGCTATTCAATTCTGCCATCAAAACGGTGGGGAGACCAGGTTGATTTTCCTCCCCTTGCTGGAGTTCAGCTTTGCTGACTAAAGTTAAATCACTCTGCCAAGGATGAATCATCGGTGGCTCATAGAAATAATTTCTCCAGAGAAACTTGTTGGCCTCTGAAACAGGCAGAACTGGGGCCAGATTTCCCCGAGGGAAGGCGCTCCTGCCCAGGCACAGGGCTTCACCCTGCTCCCAATTATCCAGACTTCAACACTTTTACTCTACCTGGGTAGCTAACAAGTTTCAGAGTAAAAATGTTCCCAGGAAAATGCTAAAAATTTAAAGGTATTCTTCATCACTCTGTTGCTGTCTGTTAGGGTCTAGCCTGCTTTAAAGGGGAAGCAAAGAAGTGGGCTTCCTGGGCTTCTGTTTCTCCTCTCTGCGAGCACTGCTGTGTCCTGCTCCTCTGGCAGGAAACTGCACCTGGGGTGCATCCCTCTCAGGGAGCCCCATTTTGGTGTTTGGCCTGCACATTGTGGGTTGGGTGTTTTTTTAACTTCTTCACGCTTCCACAATATGACTCATGTGTTTCACTTTTGTCTTTCCTTTTAAGGTTAGTTTTAGCAATACTTGGTGAAATTCAGCCCCTCCAATTGTGACAAACCAGTGCAGTCATACAAAAGCAGGGTGCACGTTTGGTCTAATGTCTCTTCACCTTTTTAAAATTATTTGTGAAGCACAACTCTTCCAATTGTTTGGATTTGGTTATATAAAATCTCACTTAATGGCTAGCAGTAAAAGGCACCAAGATGAAATAGTGCGGAAAGGTTAAGGGCAGGTATGAGACAGATGAAAGACAGTCATGTACCTGAGGATGCTCATGGAATCGTTTTTAGACTGTAATTAAACTTCAGAAGCCTGTGACTTCCAGTCCCACACTAAAAAAATTGGCTTTCCTGAATTAAATTTGCAAAGATGCTACTGTTGTCAGCAGCAGCAGCTCCTGGCTCTGTGCCCAGCTGTGCTTGTGCTCAGGAAGAGATGCCAGGCTGTTGAGGCAGTGTTTGGGTACCACTTTGAGGTAGATTGTGGTACAACTGTATCACACTTTGGGAACCTCCTACAGGTGTACCACATCTGTCACTACTTCCACATTTAAACAAAGAGCAAAAGGAGAAATAAAGGTTGTGTTTCTGAGGCCTGTTAAATATATTGGTCTGGAGAAAAAGTATTTTTTTTTCTTTATTTGATTTTGACATCGTTATGTTGCTATGTGAATGAAACAGCTATGCTACTGGCACCATGGCAGCACAAATGCACACAACTCTGAAACCTTGTAGAGAACTTCTGTGGAAGCTTTATTTCTTCATTAAAAGAAGAAATGCTTTCTGTTAACAGAATACTTCTTGAAGAGAAGGTAGATAATATACTAATTTGATGAGATTTGACAGTTTGAGTTAGTCATGAACTGAAATTTGCACTGTACTGGAAATCAGTGTTTAAGGTTTTTCCATTCAAAATTGGAAAGAAAATCAGTCTGTTATCTGTCTGTGTCCTAACACAAACTTATTTTGACTGTCAGGACATGAAATGACATAATTGTGTATGTCACAAGAAGGGTGGCAGTGGTAATGAAGCCAACTGTTTGACTGTCAAAATATTTAGTTTCACGGTATCATTTTGTGGTTAATTTGGATGCAAATTCATTAAATATTTGCTGAAAGCTATGCGCATTCATTAGGCTTTTAATACCATCCCATTTTCATTCTCAAATGGCAGATAAGCCACATGGAGAGTTCTAACCTGATGAACATAGGAGGGTGTCTGGTCACCAGCCAGACACTGATGCTGGCTCAGGCAGCTTGTATTGCCGTGGGTCCTGGTCCTCTCCTGGGCCCATATGTGGGAACCTGTGAGCATATAGTGGGTTTAGCCTGTGCAGGAGTGAGTAGAGGAGCACGTTTGACTCTGAAGTGACCTTGGGGTTCATGGGTTTAAGCAAAACTAAGTTTTGCTGCAGTCCCTTGGACAGAAGGATTGGATAACCCCAGGCTATTAGGTCTCACAATATGCTGCCAGAAAAATTATGCATGTTATGAGTATTTGATTTTTTTCTTATTATTGGACGTGCTCATCCCTCTCTGTGTCCTAGCTGGGGATCCACAATGAGCAGTGGCCAAGCCTTGGATGCCAATGTGAACGGGGCATTTTGACAAAAACAGACCAACACTTGGCCCTCAAAGCCTTGTTTTCACAGGGCTGATCATTGGTTTTAAAATAAGACCCATGGCAGCCAAAACTGTCATTGTCTCATGCATCAGAAACTGGAGAACTCACTGCTGCTTAGTCTTTAATTTTTACCATGGTATTAGAAGATATGATAGCAGCAATGCCTAATATGTGTCGTAAATGGTAGCATGGTTTATCACAGATGGAAACAAACTCATTTCATGTTCAGTAGACTATGAAATGAATCACAGCTGTTCTCTCCCTGTTGTACAGTGAGACATGGATCTCGTCGCAGAGTCTGATGCACCTTCCTGAATACCTCTCTGGGACTTGGAGGCAGCAGGTCAGCTCCTGCAGAAAGGACCAGGGTGCTCCATTGGTTTGGGTCTCAGGCAAAAGAAGGTTTTGTTTATAAAATAACTGGTATGCTTTTCTGTGCAGAAATTGGAGTGTAATAATACAGCTGTAAGGTGCAAAAGGTCTCCAATGAGTTTTTTAGTGATAACATTTGCTTCTGTGGGGTCTCACAACCAAGTGTCATTCCAGTGCTCTGGATTGGGAAGCTACAGCTCCTGGACTGGCTATTTCTCCGGACTTCTGTGGCCTCACGATGTCTGAAGGCTCTGGACAAGACTCTTGCCACTCTCCACCTTCCGTGTGCTGCTGTCCCTGCCTTTACTAGGTGTGGTAGTCCACAGCTTTGTATTTTACCCATGGCAGTTGTAAAAGCAGGCAGAGACTCTTCCCCCCCATTTTCCCTGCATTGCTGCTGGCAGGGTGAACTCTTGCACACCACCTGTGAAGATCCTCATCGTGGCTGGAAAATGCTTTTCCTTTTGGGGTTTATCAGGCTGCTTACTACTAAGCAGCAGAAATAACTCGGCTGTTTCTCAGTGATCCCAGCTCCCCTGGGTCTCAGCAAACTGGTGAAGACATTAGGGTGGTGTATATTATTCCAGCCAATGTTCACACAAGACCTGACTGTGAAGAGCAATGATACTTTGCCAGAAACACTCATGGTCTCTATTTTCTTGTTGTTGTTTTTTTTTTTTCCTTTCCCTTTAACTCAATTAGTCATTGAGTTCTGTTTGTCTCTTAATGACATCAGCTTTTGTTCAGTATTGAAGATTAAAAATAATTGCAGTGAAATAACGTTCTGATTGCAGCACCTGGTGCTATGTGCTTGGTCTTGGCTACAGGAGGATGACAAGTATTGCCCAATTTCACTCAGCTACCCAGTTAACGAAGTCATGTTATCCAGGCCATCTCATTTTACGCGGAGAAAAAAAAAAAAAAAGGCAGGATCCAATCCTGTATTTTTGGACTGATCTTGTTGTGCTACAGAGTTCATCCTGTGTAACAGAACTGTCCTCTGAATTTGCAGATTTATTTTTTTTTAATTGTTCCTTATGCTCTTGGAGGAAAAAAAAAAAAAAAACAAGCCTTGAAAATGTAAAATTTGGAAAATGCCTCGGGAAGCATTCAGTCTGCAAGAGGCCTGGAGCAAGGTGTGAAAGTGGAAGCTTTCCTGGTGGCATTACAGACTTCATGGTGTGCTGCACTATGGTGAATGTTTTGCCAGGCTCCAGAGGAACTCAAGAATTTTTGCCAGTGCCTAGAGAAACCCTTGGGTGGTTTTGATGGCAGCACAGGCTGCCCTCCTCGTTCCTCAGGAGCCTGGGCAGAAAGCGTAAGTTGGGAAGTGAGGTTCAGATGGTTGCCAGGGTCCTTGAGCAGCCTGGACTGCCGGGCAAGCTGAGCATGCCCAGAGGAGGCAGGGGCACCAAGGATGCCCACCTGTCCCAGCGGGGAGAGAGAAAGAAACCCTCATCTGAACTGCTTAAAATCAGCCAAGTATGATAATATATGGGCTTTGACTCCAGTCCCTGCTTTTTCATGTCATATAATGCCTTTCATAAAGTAATTAATCTCAAGTTTAAGCCTGTTTAGAAATCCTCTTCACATTTCCAGGCTAAGCTTCTTAATGGGCAAGTTTACACCCATTTGCTCCACTGCTGTCATTGTCCTTTGACTTAATCATTCTTGCCCCCTCCCCAGTGGTTATGCTGGAAGAGCAGTCCTGGCTTGTCTTGACTTTCAGTCTGCAGAACTAAACAAGACAAGCTCATAACCTCTAGGAAGAATGTGTCTTCACTTCCCTGATCATCCTCACATCCTTTCTTTGCACTTCTTCTAGTTTGGATACTTTTTTTGAAGAGGAGGCACTTAATTAGAAAGTATTTCAGATGGGGCCTCACCAAGGTCTTGTATGGTATCATCTCTGGTGTCCCAGCAGATGATGTGAAGCTGGCAGACAGCATGAGTTCTGTTCTCACGTTGGGCAGGGGTGCTACCCTCTCTGTGTGATGGCTCAGGTGAAAGATACAGGAACTGGAGTTGTGACACTGGCTGTTAATTCCTCTGTGCCAAAAAATACAGAGGGGATCAACTGGGCTGGCTATCACAAGGTTAACTAGAGGTCGTGTTTATGACCAGCCAGTTACCTTGTGGTTTCCTGTGTAATTTTGGTATGCCATTCATAGCAGATACATCAACAACTGCCAGCCAGATATTGGAATTACTAAATGCACAGAGCTCTAGTGTGACACAGCCCAAGTCACTCTATTGTTTCAGGTAATGAAACCTCAGATCAAAAATGTACGTTGGTATTATATTCTGGGAGCTGCTGACTATCCTTATAGCTTTATACAGTTGCCTTCCTTTATGCAGGTTGCTCATCTTGGTAAATAGATACGTAATTCTGTAGTTTTGAGCTATTTTTGTGAGTATGCTTTTATCTCTTCATTTTCCTTATGCACTCTCATTCCCAATATAGCATAAGATCATTAACAAAAGCATTTTATAAAAGAAAGATAGAGGGATTAATAAGTAATGGCACATAGAATTCAAAATTAATAAAGATGGAGCGTTTGCGTTTCTGTATCGTTAACCCCAGCAATTACAGGCAGAAGATACTGCATTGCTTAAGCTCGGAGAGACCCAAGGCTGTGCCTAAAGCAGACATCTATTATAGATTATTTATTTGCTTTTAAAGAATTCTGTAATCCAGCTTGCAGTAGGAATACTGTAAATTTGCCAGTTGTTGGCATTTTACACATCGAGTGTACCTCACTCCATCACGTTGCTGTCTTTGAATGTGTGGGATGTCATGTTTTGGATTTTCTTCCAGTCATTTTTCTTTTTTGAGGACTGCAGTGCATAAAATGAGATTGATGTTCTTATGACATTGTTTACTTTCATCTGGCTTAATTATAGGATAATGCTCACAGTGGAGGAGTACGCGAGGCAGGGAATGGTGTTTGCAGGTGATTAAATGTACAGTGCAGCTCAGGCACTTGATAATTAAAGAACCTGTTGGCTGTGATTGTTTTCCAGCTCTTCAAACATTATTCATGTTGTAGGGTAAGAGAAAAGTAAAAGGCAACAATTTTTATGTCTTTTTCAAGTGCTTGTATTGCTTTTTCTTTGCATTTGTCTTGGGTGCCACTGTAAGGGCAGGTATGTCTATTAATTAAATATATATTTGAATGTTCAAAAACTTCCCCTACAGGTTGAATCTTTTAAAGTTTGGTCATTGCCTGAATATGAAACTGATTCTTCCTAAGCTGGGGAAAAATGAGTATTAATTCTTAAGGAGTTATGATACATAAAATTAAAATTTCACTTTTACTAGAAGAATGCCCAATTTCTCAGTTTTCAAAAATTCTTCAATCCTTTTTACACAGTTGCATATTGACTATACTAAAATCTGCAATACTTCTCAAGGATGGCTGGCAACCTGGAGCAGATGTATGGTAGTATTTCAGATACAGCATGTCACCACATGGTAAAGCAGAGTATGACCCTTAAAGGGGAACATGCCAACTGGAGCAGAGTTTCCGTTTAAGGTGTTTGGTAACAGAGTTGCTGGAGTAGCCTTAATACTTTCATAATAATTTATTTTAAAAATCCTCTTCACTTGTAGAAACAGTAATACATTATATTGTAAAAAAAGATGCTTCCTGGTTTTACAATTAAAGCTGCATTTCAACTGACATGGGGAAAGGTGACCTTTTTTGGTGATGCTCATCCCTTTCTGTCATCCAGTTACATCCCCATTTATCATCCTCCTGGTCTGAAAAACAATCAATTGGCTGCTGCAAGTCCTGAAGAACCATTTGAGGACTGGTGCAGGAGGCAGGATGAGAGGTCCTCACTCTCCAGGGCTGCATCATTTCAAGAATAGAATCCTGCAACCTCTACTTTCTATGGGGAGGAGTAAGAAGTGTGTAATTTCCTGTTTAGATGGTACATGGTAGTTAGGTTCATATCAACCTAACTAGTATTTTGCTAAATTTGTGCTTCCTCTGCTCTCCTCTGACAGCAGGGGTGGAGGGGAGAAATAACAGTTATTTCTTACTGCTGTTTCTAAACTCAAACTCTGGTGCTTTGTTTTTGGGAAACTGGGGAAGGTTTATGTTCCTGAGTGAGCTCTGGTTTTCAGTGTACCTGATGGAACTTGTCTTGTGACACTGCAGTGGTCCAGTACTTGGACCAAATCGAGAGGAGGAGGGCTGCCCATTTTTAAGGATAATCTGCAGTTGTTTTCCATCTACTACAGATAATTTTTCATCTTGAACGTCCTTGGAATGCTTTTATCCTGCATCAACCAAGTATGAACAGCTCATCATAGCTGGATGCAATTACAGGCATGATTCATTAACACTAGTGGAGAGTGTCCTTAGTACATTGTTTGCTGAAGTGAAACAGAAAAAGTGGGGGTTGCACAGTGGCACTCACTGTCTAGCTAACCCAGTTTTTTTTTGTCATAGCAACAGTAATGACACAAAACGTAAAAGTAATCCTCATTTTGGAGATGATTTTTAACAGGGACGATGGTGCCAAGAGCACAGAGGGCCTTTGATCTTCAGGAACTGCTATTTTTTGCCCTCCTCAAGTACTGTGCAAATCTTGGCTGTAGGAATGCATGCTCTCCACTGCAGAAATCCATCCTGGAGCAGGGAACATTAAGGGATAAAACTGATCACTAATTGAATCTATTGTGCCTAAGGCATATGGAAGCTTATTATTCTCCTTCTTAAAGTATGCAGATAATAATTATAAAATGGATTAGTAATAAAAACTATTTTATTATAGGTTCCCTTCCTATCCTAAAAGGGAAAAAGATGGAGGAAACATTGCATCAGGGTGCTGGCATTTGTTTTGTTTTGACCAGATTCCCAAATTTTTATTTTTTTGTTTTAGTTTCATCTATTGGGAACTTTTGCATATTGCTTTCAGTCATTCCCTTCCTGGTGTGTTTCATTCTCCCTACTAGATCTTTTAGGAGATTATCAGCAGTTTCACACACTGGTGCGTACTTTGGGGCCCCAATGAGCTTTTAGTTGAGCACACTTAGAGCTCCTTCTTGGACACCACACAGCCACCCTGAAGCTTCTAGTTCTTGTTATTAAATAACATTGGGTACTTTTTTGTGCTGAGTCAGAGTGTCCAATAAAGAATCTTATTCTAAGGAATCTATTCTAAGCCAAATCTGATCAATTGCTGGGGGTTTTCTTTCCCTTTTGGTGTTTTTATCCCTCCCAACCCCATGCAATCCATAGTTTCGTAGCTGCTTTTTAGGGTGGGCTTTTTTTGGTGTGTGGTTTTTTTTATGTGACTTACCTCTAGAAGGCTTTTGACTAATTTTTATCTCCTTAAAGTAAGAATTTATCATCCATTTCTACAGCACCAGCCTCATTAAAATAATAGTGTATCAAGACATAAGCAAATAATTAGTAGCATAGAGCTGCCTGGAAAGTGAGAAGATCTCTTTTTGTGCTGGAAAAGAGCTTACTTGTACCTTCTGCCCTAACCCAGCTTGAGACTGACCACCCTTTTTAAATTAAGGTTATTCCTAAAAATATAGCAATGTTCTGTGAGCTGGTTAAAATGATATACTGAAATTGTACATCCCACAACGGATTACACATTTTATTTTGGATGCTGCAAAGCCAAGCAAAAATGTCCTAGAAAGAGCAAATTTTATTGACCAGAGGATGACTTTACCTTGAGACTTTCTCTGCTTTAACCACCTACTATCATTTTTAATACAGTGCCAATCTAAGTTATTTACTGGCTTAAAAAAAAAATTGGTATGTTCTTGTATTAATTTCAGTAAATGGATGATTTCTTTCACTTTAAGACTAGAAAGGACTGTGAGGTGAGCTGATCTGACCACATGTGTATGACAGACAAATGTGTTTTACAAAATTACTTTCTTATAATAATCCCTAAATTAGACTAAATCATTCCATCCTCAGGAGATTAAGCACAGGAAGAGAACAGGAGAAGCATTGCTGAGAAAAGCTTGCTCATAAATGAACCTTTCCAAATACTGTTTCAGAGGATAACGTTTGTCAGGTAATCATTTCTTTCCACCTGTTAATTAGGTTATTCATGAAATCTTTAAAGGGTTTTTATTGAAGTTAAAGCTGTCACTGTGAATTTATTATGTCCAAGTTGCTCAAATAGTCCTTTCATGGAACAACAGCAAAACACCCTGAAAGGAGGTACTTTGGAGGAGCTCTGGCACACGGGTGCTGCTGTGGCTGGATACAATCAGAGCAGTCTCAACAGTGTCTTCCAAGTGCTCCAAAAACATCTAGGGATGTAATCTGAGTGCCCGATCTGCTGCACTTCCCATGCATGTCCTTTGGCTGAATCTAGGAGTGATGGCTCATTGAATGGCAGTGCTCAACGAGAAGTCTCTGCAGAAGTTCTCGTGGATGAGTTGTTCTGCTTTGCCCTGGCTGTTGTCAAAGCCCTGCCAGGACAGGAGCGTGTTTGCATTAGTGACTGTCAGGGCTGTGTCTGTTGGCAGTGTTGCCTTTATTTTCTGTGGGATTGCTTTGAAGTGGCAGCGTTTTGTAATACCTGCATGACTCGCCAGACCAACAGGGAAGAACCGTTCACAGTGTATGTTTTGGGGAGGAACTCCAGTGCCTTCTGCCCAGGACCTCCACCACTCAGGAAAACGAAATCCTCATAGCCATAGAAGTGCCAAGGGCAGGCACATCAGTACAAATTTAGAGCCTGGAATGTTATAGGCTTATTTGAGACCAGAGCAACTCTGTGGGTGCTTCATAAGGCACTGTGAGCACAGATGACAGAATCAGACTGGTAGGGGTCTGAAGGGACCTCTGGTGGTCATCTAGTTCAACCTAGAGCAGGTTGCACAGGACTGCAATTTAGAGCCTGGAATGTTATAGGCTTATTTGAGACCAGAGCAACTCTGTGGGTGCTTCATAAGGCACTGTGAGCACAGATGACAGAATCAGACTGGTAGGGGTCTGAAGGGACCTCTGGTGATCATCTAGTTCAACCTAGATCAGGTTGCACAGGACTGCATCCAGGTGGGTTTCAAAACTCTCCAGAGAAGGAGACTCCACAGCCTTTGTGGGCAGCTTGTTCTAGTGCTCTGTCACCCTCAGAGCAGAGAATTTTTCCTGATGTATAGGTAGAACGTCCTCTGTTCCAGTTTGGGTCCCTTGGCTCTTGTCCTGTCGCTTGGCACCACTGAAAAGAGACTGGCCCCATCCCCTTGGCATCCACTCATTAGATTATTAATAAGTATTGATAAGATCCCCTCTCAGTCTTCTCTAGGCTAAGCAGCCCCAGGTCTCTCAGTCTTTCTCCATAAGAGAGATGCTCTGGTCCCCTCATCATCTTTACAGCCTTCTGTTGGACTCCCTGTGGTGGTTCCCCATCTTGAACAGGGGAGCCCAAACTGGACACACTACTCCAGATGTGGCCTTGCTTGGGCAGAGTCAAGGAGGAGAACCACCTTTGACCTGCTGGTTGCACTCTTCTGGATTCATCCCAGGTTCCATTGGCCTTCTTTGTTATGAGAGCACACTGCTGGATAAACCTTCATTAGTTCTGGCCTTACAAAACCAATATATCAGTGCCTAAAAGACATGAAAGATTGCATATTTGCAGGTCCATCCATTCCTGACTTCTCCTTCCTGCTTTTATGGAGACCTCCTGGCTTTGCTGGTAGATTTTGCTCTACTGTGTCATCTGGATCATGGATTTTGCTGTGTTTTTTCTCCTAACCTTTTTGTTTCCAGCTGGAGACATATGTTCAGTAACAGTTGTGTTTTATGCTGCTATAATTGATGTTTGTTTTCTGAAGCTGTGGAACAGGTTGTAGGGATAGACAAACATTGCAGTCACAGGCTCTGCTACCCTGAGCTGAGAGCAGTGTATGTGTTTAGGCAACTACTATTTGCTCCTCCAGTGAATATTTGCATCACATCATGCTTGTACAGGCTGGAGGATGTGTAAGAACAGGAAGTATTGCTAAGAATAAGAGTGAATAAAGAAAAACACTTTTTTTTTTTTATTTTATTTTTTGGAAGACTGTTTGACTACACAGATTTTTTTTTTTCAGCTGTCCCTGGGTTAGTCACAGCTGGGCACAGAAGCAAGGAATTGCTTTCAAGATTTGGGGAAACATTTTGCACAGCCTTTTAAATTTCTTTTCCATCTTCCCTCGTTATCTTGAGTTAATTTAAAAATTATAGTTTGAGTTTTTAATCTATATAAGCCCAAGATTTTATGAGTTTAAGCTCTAAATTCCGTCCTACTGTGGGAAGTTCGTGCTAGAGAAGTCTGAAGCATTTCCACCTCAAAGCTCTGGCCAAGTTGGGATTTGGCTGTGGGAGGCAAGAAGTTCATGTGGCCACAGGAGTATGAAACTGAGTATGAAGCTTTCATCTGCAGACCTCTCAGGTTGAATCCTTGGGATGCAAGTGCAAAGGTCTCATGACTTGAATACTGCAGGGTTCATTTAGCTTTATTTGTGATTCCTCTGTAGGAAAAAGGTACTAAGGGAAGAGAAGAAATGCATTTTTGTTTTTGCAGTTTTTCTGTTTCTTACTTTTAAATCAGCGAAGCAACTGTTTGTCACACCTAGTTCGTTAGTGCTGGTTTGGCCTCTGAAAAAGATTTTTTTGCCTCTTTATTAAGTGAACTTTCAAATGGTGCTGTTTGTACACAGTGCTAGACTTGGTGAGAGGAATGTGCCATGGTCAAACACTATGTCTGCAGTTAGTTAAAACACATTAGTTATTTATAGTAATATTTTAGGTAGGAGAGCTTGTCTATAGTATGGCTATTTGTGCAGGTAGTAAGAGTATGCCATGGGTTCACAGCTCATTGATTTCACCACAGTCCTCTCTACTTACCACATGGTAAGGAGTAGCTTACTCTGCCTTAACTCTTGTATTTGTAGTAGGGTAAGAGTAGGCTGAATGTTACTTGTTCCCCAGCAGCATACCCAGGGTATCCCCTAACAGCTGTAAACTTTTTCCCCATCTCCCAAACTGTATCACTGCCCAGCTGCAGCAGAAACCTTAAAAAAAAAAATAACCCAAACCAAACAAAAAACCCCTCACCTTATAACATCTTGGTGAAAGTAACCTTGTCCAGACTAGTAAAGTATGTTTGCAGCAGTGACAGACACACATGGATAATGCTGCACGACCAACCTCTGTCTTGAAACTTCTGTTGTAGGTGAGTATTTTCCAGGTCGGACAAACTGGGAATAAATTTGTTTTGCCAGAACTTGCCTGTCTGTAGCAGAATCTCACTTGATGGCTGTTATCACACACTCGCAACTCCTCATTTCCACTCCTGGCTCCAGTGATTTTCTGTTGCCTGATTAAATAAGACCTTAAATTAATTTTTAAAACTTAATTTAGTAATTATTAATAATAAATTTAATAAAAATTAAATCAGATTAAGAATTGTCCTGGTCTGGCTTGCTACCTCAGTTTGCACTTGGTTGTCATGTTGTGTACATTTTGGATTTGAATGAAGTAAAAGTTGAAGGACATTTTTGACATAAATTACTCACACTAGGTTTCATTGTAAGACCTCTCTGAGCAGACCCAATTCTGCTACACACTGCAGAGGGAGGTGAAGCTGTTGATATTGCAATAGGAAGTTTCAAAATAGCATTCCCAGGAGACCTTACCATGTCTGCTTCCAGAAATTGCAGTGAGACTAGGTGACCTGACTAGATATTTAACTAAATCATTGTGGATCCTGTTTGGAGGCAGATACAACAGTAATAAAGATTAATTGGTGAAATTTAATCTACACTTTCAGATTTATTTTTTCCTAAGGTTAAAAGTGAGTTCCAGCAAGCCTTTCTACCCTTCTTGTACAGTGTTTTGCTTTTCTGTATGTCTGCTTCAGGAAAGAATTCCCCAGACATTATAGTTCCAGTGTTCCTGCTCTGCTGCAGCTGCAGAGCTGCACTGTTTTTCCTTTGGGCATGCTACTGCCCAAACACAACAGTATGTGCAAGTAGGTAAACATGAAACAAAAAGATCTAGTAAACAAAAGACTGTAGGTAGTTTCTGAAGAATAACTTTGTTGAATGTTTTCCCTGACAGCCTGAGTCCAGAATGCTCAGACAGTGCAACGCTAGCAGCTCTGGTCAGTATGGGAAAGGACTGAAGGATGCTCTGGAAAGGACTGGGTAAAAAAATAAATAAAAATGTGGGACTGGTGCCAGGTGTCCAAGGTGCAAGCCTGTGCATATTGAATCAAAGCCATGATTTTTTTCCTTCATTTGTAGTTAAGTGCATCATTTGAAGAGGATCAGAGTGTAGTAATCGTAAAAGGAACTGTGAAGGACCAATGTGACACAAAAAAACCCAGATGAAAGTAGGATCATACAACGTTCTACTTAAGGACTGAAAATGCAAGGCAAGGTGGCTGTACCCAAACATAGTTCTCCATCAAGGTCTCATCTTTAATACCACTTATTTTCAAGAAAACTATACTAAAGCTGGAAGTCATGTGGAAGAGGGCTTGCAGGAAAGACAAGGATCAGAGAACTGGAAAGTCCATGTGCTGAAAGCTGGTAAATGCACAAAGAGAAGAACCTTTCAGTTTAGTAGAAAGTGTGGCTATCTGGAAATAGACAACTGTGAGAAATTTTGGGCTAGCCTTTTGAGAATGTTTCTAAGGAGGGAGCTCTTCAAGATCCTTCCAGCAGGAGGAACATGGAATTTTTAACTTCCCTCACAAAAGACAGTCTGCAAAAGCACAGGACTGAATGCATAGATTTGTGAGGTCTCTTCTGTCCCTAAAAATACATAGCAGCTGTTGAGCAATCTCTGTATTTGGTTGAGAACCTGTGTTTAGTTTTATTTAGAGAGTTATGTGTTGGAAAAATATATGTAACTCATTTTGTATTCAGTTAATCACATCCTCTCCATTTTCTGCTTTTTGCACAGCAGTTTGTGTTTTCTCAGATTGGCACTCTTCAGTGAAAAAATTGAAGTAATGTAGGTTGTGCCCTGCTGTTGTGGGGAGAAACTTGGGGAAAACCAGATTAAGGCTATAAAAAAGCTACAATTTCTGGCATAAGTATTTATAATCTGAGAATTTTTGCAAAGTAGAAAGAGAAATCAGCTGAAATCAGTTGTATGCACTTGAACAAGATGACAAAAATTTGCCACGAAGGCTTTTGTCAGATGTGTTCCCCTGATAACACAGTACAATCCTGACTTCAGCACCTCTAGGTAACTTGCAATCAGTAATTAAAATTGCATTTAGCAGTACTCCAGAAAAACTTTATCTTGCTGGCAAGCTTGTAGCTAATTGTACTAGTGATCATTTAACTACTTGTCATCTTTCTACTATATACATAAAATATGTAGAAGTGGAGCTGCCCCATCATTGAGATGAAAATACTGACCATCTGAATGCTGACTTCCAAGGGCAGTCTTTGTTTCATTTTGTATTTTGAGGTTGACTAGGAAGACATGATAAATTGCTGGTTCTGCCTCTCTATTAGTGACAAAGATCCTACTCCAGTGTAGTCAGAAAGTGTTTGTCCAGCCCAAGCAGATGATTTAGTGACAAATTTTGAATCTGACTTATACAATAAAGTACCCAATGTCTGCAGGAAATTGTGGATGTCTGGCCTAGAGGTGGGAGAAAGTTGTGTTCAAAATGCTGGTTCATTGAAAATGAGGCTTTTCATGAGGATGTGTTGCTTTTGACTCTTTTATGGCATGGAATGTTGAGGTCTGGAATGAAATACCTTCCTTGGGACTGAATTGAGACAAACCTGTGACCTTCTGTAAAAATCCTTTACTGGCAGAATGACCTGCTAATGAGGAGTCTGCTAGGATGTAGCAGGTTGATGTCCAAATGCCTGTTCTGCCCTGTGCAGTTCACAGCCTTTGACCTTCATATTCTCTACACCAAGTTCTCCACTGGTTTGTCCTAAACTAGATTTGCAGCTGTATTTTCTATTATGAGAGAGGCAGGGAGAAAGGTAACGGAGTTTTGGGTTGGCATAGGTGATTGTGACTTTCTTCTGAAAGTCCTTGTAACCCTGTGGTTTAGGATACATACAAGTTTGCATGAGATGTGTGTACTCCTTCAATCTGGAAGGAAGGACTCTAGGTCTTCTTACATGTTGGATCCCAGGCATCTAACCATTCCTCTTGACATTTAAGAACCTGTCAGATATTACGTACTAAAAGGTATGTTTTGGAGCTGGCTCAAAGCTGTATGGAGGTGGCAGGACATATTTTTGTCTCCTGGAAAATGTCTGTCGTTAGTGCTCTGTCCACTGCTGCTCTTGTACCACCTGTCAGAGTCATTACCTATGCTTACCAAAAAGAGCAGTGTGGTAGAAGTGGCTACTTCTAAGTCAACCCCCAGTTCCAGGCTCTAAGGCTTCCATGGTTCAGAAACTGAAAACTGGGTTCCCCTCTCCCTTTAGAACCAGTTCTCGCAGTCCTGGCTGTGGGGATGCAACAACAGCAGCAGGTCCTTGGCCATGTGTGGACAAGAAGACCCTGAAGCCTGGGACTGCCTGAGAGGTGCTGCAGAAATCAGTTCTGTGCCAGGGGAAACTTGATTTTCACATCTGTCAAGAAGACATACAGCGTTTAAGGAAAATGGTAATTTTATGAGGATACTAATTTTTCATCTTTAGGGGTGAAAGTGAATTCTTTTATGGTTTAAACATCACCATTCTGCATGGCAGGGATGTTGGCTACAGTGTACTCTCTCTGAGTGGGTTATTTTTAGGCATTGTGGAGAAGTCTGCCCATTATGATTTATTTTCTCATGTTTTTACCCAGTGGGGATGCTTAGCAACTCCATGACTCTTTGCATTCATTTTAGATGTAAATGTTGTAGAGCTCTGCTTGTACGTTTCTTGTTATCTGAAGCTCTGTCTCATGTTTGAGTGACATCTCTAATTAGAGAGATCCTCAGATTTTACTAAAAGCCACAAATAACACGAGCCTCAGAATTTTTTCCCTGTTGTTTGCCAACTTATTTCAGAATCTGGAGAAGTATTTTTGATAATGTTTCTTTCTTTTAAATTAATTCTGAAGTTGTTTAATTACCACATGTTGGTTTGCCCCCTGATTTTCTGAGAGTCTGACAATAGTATTGATTACAATCAAATAGTTTTTCTCCTATAGCCCTTGTTTAACCGAATGTCCTAACTTCTATGTTCTCACCCTGTGTAAGATTTCAGTCTTGCCTTTGATAGTCTTCCTATCATAATCAATTTTCTCTATATGGACTTATCCTGAATATATACTCAATTTATGGCATTGTCACAATTTGTTTTTAGTATCTAGTCTGTTGCCACTTGTCAGTTTGAACCATACTGTTTTAATTCATGCTGTCCTGTTGTGACAACTAATATTCTTTTTTTCAGTCAATTCATAACATTACACTTACCTTTCTGAGTAACTGTAATTTGTATTTCTTTTTCCCCTCTGGACTATTTAAAAAATAGCCAAAGTTTTTTTGAATCTCTGAAAAGTCTTCCACTGTCTCTAACAAAATGGTAGATAGGGCAGAGGAGTCTTTTTGCAGATTGTGAATCAACATCTTTCTTGGCTCTCAATTTTGGTGATTAGGTGGACTGTCTACCTGCAGTATTGATTGCCTGTCACTTATATTGGTGGGGTACCGAAGTAGATGCTGATGTGAAAATTACAGCCATCTTCACAGCTACATTTTCTGGCCAGATTGTTCCACTGCTGCACAATTTTGCTCTTGGTGTGTTTTGTGAACTTGGTCAATGCAAAACACTTTCAAAGTTTTTAAATGTGTGGGTTTTTTTGTGTTGGTTTTTAAAGTAGCATACAGTTATAAAACCACTTCAGTAGTTAGGCTGTCCCACCTGATATGCCCAAAACCTTTCAGTGAGATTCCTGAAGCCTGCTCTTAAAGGAATTTTACTCCTGGACCATTCTCTGCATGCTGAAAAGTAACTGCAGTAAATGTACAAAAGATAAAGGGAGCTATGCTGTATGAATGGTTAAGGTCAAAGCTTCAAACGTTTGCTGTGATTACAGAGTAAATGTGTTTGGCCTGATCTTCAGCTGTGTGCTTGGCACTTAGCAGCATTGCACACCTTCATTACACAACCTGGGACCCTTACGACATCGGTAGAGTATATGGAAGTGTAAGCCAGAGTAAGAGCTCAGCTCATACATTGATCTGACAAAAAGAGATGAATTTGTGGCAGATACAGCATCAGCCAGGTAGGACAAGCTCAAGAGTATGAGCTGCAAAGCACATGTGTGCATGGAGTTAATGCTTTGTTCCTGCTTAATTCCAATAAGCTGTATCATTGGATCTTTCAAGTAAAAAACCCCAAAAAATATGCGCATTAACGCTCCTACGTCCTCCCTTAAATGAACCTAAATGGTAGAAGTTAAAAAAGTGAGAGCAAAGCAGTGTCTTGGGACATTACACTTTTTTTAATTAGGAAAATCCATAAATTTTTTTTCTACCATGTTTCATTTTCTCTAGGTGCCAGCTATATTTAAAGCCAGGAGTCTTAATTTGAAATACACTGAAATTAATCCCATTGAGCAGGAAGAATCTCTCAGGCGTGAAGGGTAGTAAGTATTTCTTCACTGTAGAGAGAAAATGATTTTGTTCTCTTTCTAAGGAGACTTTAGTACAGTGGCTTGTATGTACTGTATGAAAGAAGCCACAATACTTGCCCTTCATGGGCATCCTTCATGGATTACTGCCTTTCTCTAATCCATTTCCTTATCAGCTGTTTGGGAGGAAAAGAGCAGCAGGACATTTTGGTCTTTCTGCAGCTGAGGAAATGCTGGTCTTTGAAGGGATCTTTCAAGCAAAGTAGAACATGGCAATTACAGTAATGATCTGGACGTGGTTTGAGGATGGATGGGAGCCCTTGCCATCTGCTGCAAAGAGCAGCCATTCCCCATCACCCACTAATTAAGCCTGCACCACCATGGTTAATGGCCCTGTTTGTACAGGACAGGGGATCCGTGGGCGTGTGGCTCTCGGCATCAGAAGAAATTGTTCCTTTACCTCTGCAGTGATCAGTGTTCTTGCAGAAATGCTGGTCTTGATGGCTGGTGGTCTTCTAACTGGGTATGTGCCAATGCTGACTGGATATCTGCGTGTCATACGGATGGTCACCTCTGAAGAAATGCTGGCAGATCTTAAAACTCCCACTCCAGTGTCTCATGTTTCTTCACACTGGGAGAACAGAAGGGGCCACAGATGTAAATGCAATTTGTAGGGTTCTAAATCCCTCTTTACTACTATGGGACTAGTGAGTGTAGATGAATTTGTCTCTGAAATATGCTTTCCTAGTGATAATATCTTTTCATGTGCCTCCTTTGGTTGGATTTGAGATGTGGGCTACCACAGCATGCAGTTTTTGGAGGTGCTGTCAGCACTGAGTTCAGAGACATCCTCTCATGCTGTTGAGGTCTGACTGGAATAGTCTGATTGATCTGTGCTTCAGCTTAGCTTAGAGTGAGTTCTAGCACAGGTATGGGGGGATTCCTTTAACCCTTTTAAGGGAGGATCAGCAAATTTTGAGATGTGTGCAGAGTCCTTAAGATGACAGTCCTTATTCCTGGAAGGGTTATCAGGAGAACTGTCTCTTCCCTGACAGCAGAAAGATTAAATAAATAAATAAATAAATATCAGAGTATCCTAGCTGGCATCCAGAGTGAATGAATCACTCCTAATGCTACTAAAAAGCTAATTCTGCCTTGACTTCAAAGCAAAACATCAAAGGGGGGTTTGCTGTTTTTCCAGGTGCTGAAGAAAGAGCTTTTTCTGGCTGGGAGCAGGGAGGAGTGTCATGCTTGCTCGCTATTGATATTGAAATCATTACATTCAAATGAAGCTTATTGAACGTGTTGCTGACACAAGCAAGGGAATTACACCAGCAGTTTGACAACTGCTCTGTGATTTTTACGGAAGATAAACCACAGAAGAGAAATGAGATAAGACAGCAGGAAATTAGGAGGTGTTCCCTGATTTTCCTAAACAGCAAAGAGAATATTCTTTGCGGGATCTGTTCCATAACTTGCTGTTATTGCAGATTTCTCTTCTTTTACACCCTAAAAGCCTCTTGGTCTTCGGCATCTCTTAGTCTTCATGCATACAGTCTTGGCTGTGCATGGCAGTGACTGTCGGGCACAGAAGCAGTCTCCTTGACACAGTGTCTGCAGACTCATGGTGGCAGGATTCATCTCATGGCTGCATGTGTTCCTCCACAGACATGAAGCTCTTGTATCACTTTTGAAGGGAAGACTGATAAAAGACACAAAGCCAAGTGGAAAGTGGCATTTGGAAGATTCTTCCAAACTCATTATAGATCTCATTGAGAATAAATAATTTTCTGTGGAGACAAGTCTAGTAGTGCTTATTTTTGTGGACTTGATTAAAGCATTTGAAAAGGAGATGTATGAAGAGGATAGAGGTTAGTATGAGAATTAAAAGGTGGATAAAAAATTGATCATGTGAAAGGATAACATTGGTTTGAAGAAGTACTTGCTAGGAGGAAGTTTACTAATACCACTTTTGAGAGCAAGTGTAGTTAGTATTTTCACTTACAGCCTTTGAACATGGTCAAGGACTACCTTTAACAAAGGTTAAATTCATAACAATGTTATGATTATTTCATTTAGAACTGTATGCTAAACAAGTCTTCTAGTTAGGCTTGGGTCATTGCCTGAAAGGTATTATTTCAGAGGTGCTGGTCAAGTAGAAAGAGGAGATGATGATGATGAGAGAGAAATAAAAGAGAACAGCAGCTTCCTGGTTTCAGCTAGGGCTTCATGCAAATGTTGAGGCTAGAAATGTATGTAGGACGTTTTTCTGGAAGAGATGTAAATTATGAGGATATAGGAGAACACCTCTTACATCACCTTCCTAGCAAAAGTGATGAATTATATGAAATAATGGTTATTCACTAAGCCTGAAAAGAGATTGATAGAAGAATGAAATTTGTTTCTTTAATAATTTACAAACAGTTTGATTAGAAAGATTGTGAGATAAAACATTTTAATTTTGTTGCCATGCCCTTTTAAGTGTATTCTAAATATTGTTTTATGAGTTTTCTTTCTGTTTTTCTGACTTCTATGTTTTGAGGACTTATAAGTAAGTGTAGTGCTCGTGAAGTGAGAATTTTTTTCTGTTGCCTGGTGCGTGCAAACTCTTTGGTAACACAATCTATGCTCTCACCCTCTAGCGTGTCTCCTGGCTGATCTGTAACGTAAGCTGTTGCTTTAGTCCGCTAAGAGATGACCTATAGTCCCATATTGATTTTCTCATCTTAATGACGTGCAGACTGAGCTCATACCATTGCTCACGTTTCCCTTCAGTTGTGACCTACGGCTGGATTTGAATCTGATCTATGTGGTGAATTGCGTCAATCCTCTGTGGTCTCCCCCTCTCCAGCCACCTACATCTGAAATCCTCTATACGTCTTTCAGCTTTTTGCAAGAGTTATTGCTTGTGCTTTGTATCATTAATAATAGAGATGTAAAGTATGTTCACAGAGGCGTGAAAAAAGTAAATGTCATGGTAGACAAAATAATTTTCAACCAGTGATTTAAATCAAGGATGGGGGAATTCTGAAAAATATGAATAAAATCAGAGCGATCTTCATCTCTTGAAGATAAGACATACTGCAAGTGGGTTAGGTTTTTGAAATGCATTTGGGGAAACCAGAGGTCTTAGCAGTGTAGGCAGTAACTTTGGAAAAGTTATGTTTCTGCTCTGTACTTCAGCTTGCGTATCTCCAGATTAAGGGATAATATTTCTCAAATACCTGCTGAAACTTAACAGCTGTTTGCAGAATCTTTTGAAGAAGGTCAACTAAAGGTCATCTGAAAACTTCCAAATTCAGTGTCACTCTCCCAGTTGTAAAGTAAGCTTCTAGTGCTCTGAATTCAGGGCTTGGGAAGAGAGATTGCCTGTTAGTGTCAGGAAAAATAAAGCATGTCTAGGCTCAAAGGGGCTTATGGATATGCCTCATTAGAGAAGTTCTAAATAAAATTGGTGGAAGGAGCCAGTCAGTCTTGCTATTTAATTTCATTGTTTTGTGCTCATCCTTGCATGTTTATGTGCAGACTATGTTTTCTGAATAGGTCTAAGCATCATTCATGACTTTCTGGAGCTTGCTAAACTTGGGGAGCTTTTGTAGTGCAAATTATGTTTTTTTTTTTTTTTAAAAAAAATCATATTTCTGCATATAATGGTTTTTCATAATTGAATTACTCTAAAGTTTGGAGGAAAAAAAAAGTCCCCAAAAGTGATATTCTGTCTTTATCCACACACACATGTGCATACATATTATATATGCACTCTGGTCTAATAGAATTTCCCTGCCTACATAAACCTAACTATATAGACCATACCATAGATAACACTAGCAAATACAGGACTGGAAGGACAATGGGATTCCTTTTGGTCTAGCATTCAAGGCTGGATCAACTCTGTCATTCATGATGTACTTTTGTTTAGCCCCCTTATCTCCACAGGTATCTATATCCTGTGAACAATGTACACCAATCTTGTAGTGTACTTTATGCTAGAAAGAGTCTTCTATTGTCTCATGTCTGTGGTGACCTGCTCAGAGCCTGATCTTTCTACCCAGTCTCAGGGGAGGTGGAGGAAGTCTGTGGTGGGGGAAGAGCCAAAATGCCATAGGCTGGGTGGGAGCACACCTGAAGAGAGGGAGGAACAAAGAAGGATGTGTCCATGGCATATGGACTGAGCAG